>NC_142712.1:29933843-30087830 GCF_055471065.1 Atractosteus spatula
AACTCGCTATAGACAGACATCTTGTTGAAAAATTCTTTATTTTTTTCATTTCTAAAGTCCTTCAAAAATGTTTTGTTTGTGACTTTCTCTGTTGTTCCCTTTCACACTCAACTGAAGTATGTGTTATGTCTTGTAAACGTAATCAAACATTTCACTTAGGTGTGTGGGTTAACAAAAACCCATATTGTATGAAACATTCAGTTTTACATTCAAGTTTTTTCTAACAATTGCATTCATGCTAGGACTACAGTAAACAACACTTTTTTACTAAAGTAAATGAAATAGTTCATTAAACAAGACACATTGTTTTAAATGTATGCAATACGACCACACTAAAAACGACAGTGAAATTTTTCATTGAAATACTGTACGAGATTGTGCATATTCAATGGATTTCTCCTGGTGCTTTTTTTCCATCAGTCTTTTCATATTCTTGTTCTCTACTCAGGTGTCTCCTGTTCCTTTGGTGATGTCTGCTGTACACACATGGTATCATACACTTGAGCAAAGTGTGATACCACCGTTTCTTCTTCTCCTAAAATAAAGATGAACATTGACAAAACTCAGAAGCACTCTTTTCTTTGACAGACGAACAAAACAATGCAAGAATAACCATACTCTCTGTTCCTTGCTCATTTCTACCTACCTGTTTGACCACTTTGTCTCCTTCAGTCAGGACAGGGTCCTGGGGCTGACTCTGAGCAATCTGAGAAGAGCTCTCTGTGATCTTCTCCCCTACATTGTGCTCTGTTTGAAATTCAGGGTTCGCCTCCGGTAAGTTCCTCGGTCCTTTTTGGGACTTGAATGGGTAGAGGAAATATTGTGACTACATTTCATTGTCATGCACTGATATGTTCTGGTTTGAGTTTGATTACAGTAGGCGTTCAAGTACTTCCTTTTTATTCTAGATTGGCAGTGTTTGAGATGGTAGGAACTTGTCATATTCTCAACTTATTTTCTTTATGAGACTGAATGCTCTGTAAACATACTATTTTAGCAATTCTTAGAAATCTGAGAGCAGTGTTACCTGTATCATTTTTTGTCTTGGTAGTAGTATTGCAGCTCCAACATCAGCACTTAAATAATGGTGTGTGATGTTACTTGTCCTTGGAGTTAGTAGACTCCTGAGAAGTCAAGAGAAATCTTACGTAAGCATGAATTATATTTCACTTTCGAAAGCAAAGTACACGTCAAGTACTTTGAAGGCATTTGTTGATACTTTTAAGCACTTTCATTGATTATTATTATTATTATTCAATTAGTTATTACAAGTCCAACATTCTCTACATTATCACACTCCATATTCAGAATATGGGAATACAGTTGTTTTAAGGAAATGCCACTGAATATATAGTAGCTGCACTCTACAAGGATGAGTTTGCTAATTATTCAGTCAGGGACACAGCTTATACTTCGGTAGTCTTAGATCATTTAATGATGATGATTATACTTTATAACTAGAAGAAGCCCCATATCCTGTTCATTGCCCCTTTTTCAGTCATGTGGATTGACTTATACCTGAAGTGGTTAGTTCTCACCTTGACATCTCAAAGAACAACTGAATCTCTACCAAGGGTGAATGTGTCCTTCCTCTTAATGTCTAAAAGAAAAGGTTAAAATTAATTGAAGCAAAATGCAACAACCCAAAATGTTGGGGAGGTCGTTTCCACAGTTATTTCATATGACAGTGCTTGGAGTGAAAGTACATGACCATGGTGAAGAAGTAAAAACACTTTACCTTGTTCCTCCTGACTGATGTCCTTATGCGTGTTTTGCACAGTTGAGCGTTTTGTGTCTTGTCATCTGTGTAGGCAACAGCCCTCTTCCCTGGGATAGAACTAGATGATATTTAGACACGTTAATTTGACTTCTCCATTGCTCACATTGATGTGGATATGATTGTAATGCTCTGTTTTGTGGGCTTCCCAAGAAAACAATAAATCCCTTACTACTTGTTCAAAATGCAGTAGCACAGATCCTAACAAATACAAGAAAGAGAATATCATTCCTGTTTTGAAAAACCTTCACTGGTCACCTGTATTATCTAGGATCAATCTGAAAGTTCTTTTACTTGTTTTTAAAGCTTTAAATGACCTAGCACATCTGTACCGTACTGAATGTCTGTTTTCATATGTTCCTATATGTGACCTGAGATCTGCACATACTGGCCTACTGCAAATACCACATGTGAAATACAGAAAGAGTGGAGAGGCTGCCTTTTGTTTTTATGCTTCTAAATGATGAAACTCACTACCACTTTTTTATGAGGCAGTCAAGCTCGGTACATTGTTTTAAAAAACATTTGAAAATATATGTTTTTAATTTTGCTTTTAGTTAAAGTGGTTCTTTGTGCTTTCTATTTCGGTTTCTTTTTTTAGTTCTCTTTAATTGTTCTTATTTTATTACGACTTTCCTAATTTTTATGTATTTATTTAATTGACATTTATGTTGCTTTACTGTATTGCTGTGTTTTCCTTTACAACTGAAAGTATATCTCTTAATTTTAATATTTTGTTTTTACGCTTGGTTTGTAAAGCACCAAAGCACTATTTGTATGAAAGGTGCTCTATAAATAAAGTTTATTAACATTATTATTATTATTATTATTATACTTTGTTACACTTTTGGTTAGGACAGAGATTCTAGTAGAGGTGGCCTGTTTTACCCCTGTTCCAAAAAATTGGAAAACTACCTTCAGAATACACTGACAATGACCATCTACTGTCTCCTCTGTGTATTGTCATCATGCATATCTTGTGTATTATTTATTGTTGTTGGTTTTGTCATTCTGTAAAGAAGCCACCTTTCAAGGCGCTATATCAAATAATGTTTGTTATTATTATTGACATTTTTCATCGTTAAATCTGGCGAAGAGTCTTAAGAGAATATCAAAGAACACGTTCCTCTTACCTATCCATTCCAAGAAATGCCCTCAGCTCGGATTGCAGAGATTGGCCTCTCTGTCTCAAATTCTGAGAAACATAGACACGATTGAAAAATGAGCATTTCTTAAGATTCACATAATATCACCAGTCAACATTTGCCACTTGACATCAATAGAAACCATAGAGTACATGACATTTCCAATCAGTTTTCTTTCAAGGTACAATACCAATCACCTTGCCAGAAAAGTTATACTGCGGTGGATAAATATTACAAATGTCAGATACACGCAGAGTTGTTTGGATTACTATGAAAAGATTGGCAAAATATATTTCTGTTCATTATATTTCTGGGAATGACAGAGCTAAAGAGAAAAAAATGCTAACCTTTATCTCTGCAGACAGGATCGCAAGGGATTCCATTATACTGGGTTCCTATATAACAAATAATACATTATTCCAAAAACATGATATTTGTCTGTAAATTGGCAGCATGATTGTTTATCATTACAATTTGAGTTAGCTTTAATTTTGTAAACCCCAAGTAAACATAGTTTGTGCCTTTCTCTGAACTTTTTTGCATTTCAATTCAGTTGTTTGTAAGCTAATTTTACAGTTGCTAGGTTCATGAAGTTACTGAACTGTGCAGTATTTCTTTTGGGTTTGGTGCGAATCATATTCTAACGGTTGGGGGAAAAAAGCACAGGTACCATCCCAGCATTAAACCCTGAAACTTACCTTAGCCGATTCTTCAACGAAACCAGACATGTTAACTGAGTGTTACAGTATGTTTCAAAGTGTGTATATTAAACACAACTGAGGTTCTGTTGTCTCCTTGGAGACACTTGGAACTCCTGTGATGCTGGTCCGTGTTCTATGACATCATTAGTTCTAAATGTAAATGCAGGTATTGGCACAACATAGTAAAATGATGTAAAGTTATGGATCCATTCATGATTTTCACTCAGTGCGAAAGAGTTCCTGTCGTGTAGTTAAACTTTGTGTTACGGAGGGTTAACTGGGGTTCTGGCTACTAGTTAGGCTTGGTCATTCAGTCATCTGCTTCATGCAATAGGAAGCTAAGAGATCTGTGTTTTAGTTTTACTGTTTGTTTTTGTTCTATAGATTTACAGTAGTTATTGGTCAGCTCACTTTAAAATTGCTTTAACTAGATTCATGAAAGCCCTGAAGTGTATTTCTTTTGGGTTTTGTGCAAATCATATTCTAACAGGTATTTGAAAAAGAGTATTTGATAACAATTAAGTTTAGTATATTCCAAAAAAAAGTTAAAAAGTAAAAGGTATACACAGCCAAATGAAACACTGAAACTTACCTTAGCTGATTCTTCAGCTAAACCAGACAGACTTCTCAAATTCTCAAATATTGTCAAATCTTGGGGGTGCAGAGGTGGTGGAGCCCTATACCAACAGACTCACAGCTGAAATTGCTGTGAAAAGGACTTCTACCAAATATGAACACGTGGGTGAAAATGTATACAATTGTAAGGTTTCATTTCTTCCCATTAAAAGTGGTATAAAATATGTGGTGTGAGAAAGAAGTCCTCATTTAAGTGCATGAAACTCAGGCACTGGCGCAACAAACTGAACAAAGTTCAAGGGGGTATACGTTTTCTGTAGACACTTTATTTCCTCTTTTTCCATACTTGAAGAAATGATTTGGGAAACCTGTGGGACACTGGAGGTCATTATACATGAGCCTCTTTATGCACCTTTTAAGCCACTGAAACCTAGTTCCCTTGTTACAAGGTCTAATATAACAGTAGGTGTGGTTTCCGTCTCCTAATTTCTGAGAATGATAAAATTGGGGAATAAGTTGTAGGGAATACCACTCTTGCACTTCTAAGAAAAGACTATCTCAAATGAAACTCGCTATAGACAGACATCTTGTTGAAAAATTCTTTATTTTTTTCATTTCTAAAGTCCTTCAAAAATGTTTTGTTTGTGACTTTCTCTGTTGTTCCCTTTCACACTCAACTGAAGTATGTGTTATGTCTTGTAAACGTAATCAAACATTTCACTTAGGTGTGTGGGTTAACAAAAACCCATATTGTATGAAACATTCAGTTTTACATTCAAGTTTTTTCTAACAATTGCATTCATGCTAGGACTACAGTAAACAACACTTTTTTACTAAAGTAAATGAAATAGTTCATTAAACAAGACACATTGTTTTAAATGTATGCAATACGACCACACTAAAAACGACAGTGAAATTTTTCATTGAAATACTGTACGAGATTGTGCATATTCAATGGATTTCTCCTGGTGCTTTTTTTCCATCAGTCTTTTCATATTCTTGTTCTCTACTCAGGTGTCTCCTGTTCCTTTGGTGATGTCTGCTGTACACACATGGTATCATACACTTGAGCAAAGTGTGATACCACCGTTTCTTCTTCTCCTAAAATAAAGATGAACATTGACAAAACTCAGAAGCACTCTTTTCTTTGACAGACGAACAAAACAATGCAAGAATAACCATACTCTCTGTTCCTTGCTCATTTCTACCTACCTGTTTGACCACTTTGTCTCCTTCAGTCAGGACAGGGTCCTGGGGCTGACTCTGAGCAATCTGAGAAGAGCTCTCTGTGATCTTCTCCCCTACATTGTGCTCTGTTTGAAATTCAGGGTTCGCCTCCGGTAAGTTCCTCGGTCCTTTTTGGGACTTGAATGGGTAGAGGAAATATTGTGACTACATTTCATTGTCATGCACTGATATGTTCTGGTTTGAGTTTGATTACAGTAGGCGTTCAAGTACTTCCTTTTTATTCTAGATTGGCAGTGTTTGAGATGGTAGGAACTTGTCATATTCTCAACTTATTTTCTTTATGAGACTGAATGCTCTGTAAACATACTATTTTAGCAATTCTTAGAAATCTGAGAGCAGTGTTACCTGTATCATTTTTTGTCTTGGTAGTAGTATTGCAGCTCCAACATCAGCACTTAAATAATGGTGTGTGATGTTACTTGTCCTTGGAGTTAGTAGACTCCTGAGAAGTCAAGAGAAATCTTACGTAAGCATGAATTATATTTCACTTTCGAAAGCAAAGTACACGTCAAGTACTTTGAAGGCATTTGTTGATACTTTTAAGCACTTTCATTGATTATTATTATTATTATTCAATTAGTTATTACAAGTCCAACATTCTCTACATTATCACACTCCATATTCAGAATATGGGAATACAGTTGTTTTAAGGAAATGCCACTGAATATATAGTAGCTGCACTCTACAAGGATGAGTTTGCTAATTATTCAGTCAGGGACACAGCTTATACTTCGGTAGTCTTAGATCATTTAATGATGATGATTATACTTTATAACTAGAAGAAGCCCCATATCCTGTTCATTGCCCCTTTTTCAGTCATGTGGATTGACTTATACCTGAAGTGGTTAGTTCTCACCTTGACATCTCAAAGAACAACTGAATCTCTACCAAGGGTGAATGTGTCCTTCCTCTTAATGTCTAAAAGAAAAGGTTAAAATTCATTGAAGCAAAATGCAACAACCCAAAATGTTGGGGAGGTGGTTTCCACAGTTATTTCATATGACAGTGCTTGGAGTGAAAGTACATGACCATGGTGAAGAAGTAAAAACACTTTACCTTGTTCCTCCTGACTGATGTCCTTATGCGTGTTTTGCACAGTTGAGGGTTTTGTGTCTTGTCATCTGTGTAGGCAACAGCCCTCTTCCCTGGGATAGAACTAGATGATATTTAGACACGTTCATTTGACTTCTCCATTGCTGACATTGATGTGGATATGATTGTAATGCTCTGTTTTGTGGGCTTCCCAAGAAAACAATAAATCCCTTACTACTTGTTCAAAATGCAGTAGCACAGATCCTAACAAATACAAGAAAGAGAATATCATTCCTGTTTTGAAAAACCTTCACTGGTCACCTGTATTATCTAGGATCAATCTGAAAGTTCTTTTACTTGTTTTTAAAGCTTTAAATGACCTAGCACATCTGTACCGTACTGAATGTCTGTCTTCATATGTTCCTATACGTGAGCTGAGATCTGCACATACTGACCTACTGCAAATACCACATGTGAAATACAGAAAGAGTGGAGAGGCTGCCTTTTGTTTTTATGCTTCTAAATGATGAAACTCACTACCACTTTTTATGAGGCAGTCAAGCTCGGTACATTGTTTTAAAAAACATTTGAAAAGATATTTTTTTAATTTTGCTTTTAGTTAAAGTGGTTCTTTGTTCTTTCTATTTCGGTTTCTTTTTTTAGTTCTCTTTAATTGTTCTTATTTTATTACGACTTTCCTAATTTTTATGTATTTATTTAATTGACATTTATGTTGCTTTACTGTATTGCTGTGTTTTCCTTTACAACTGAAAGTATATCTCTTAATTTTAATATTTTCTTTTTACGCTTGGTTTGTAAAGCACCAAAGCACTATTTGTATGAAAGGTGCTCTATAAATAAAGTTTATTATTATTATTATTATTATACTTTGTTACACTTTTGGTTAGGACAGAGATTCTAGTAGAGGTGGCCTGTTTTACCCCTGTTCCAAAAAATTGGAAAACTACCTTCAGAATACACTGACAATGACCATCTACTGTCTCCTCTGTGTATTGTCATCATGCATATCTTGTGTATTATTTATTGTTGTTGGTTTTGTCATTCTGTAAAGAAGCCACCTTTCAAGGCGCTATATCAAATAATGTTTGTTATTATTATTGACATTTTTCATCGTTAAATCTGGCGAAGAGTCTTAAGAGAATATCAAAGAACACGTTGCTCTTACCTATCCATTCCAAGAAATGCCCTCAGCTCGGATTGCAGAGATTGGCCTCTCTGTCTCAAATTCTGAGAAACATAGACACGATTGAAAAATGAGCATTTCTTAAGATTCACATAATATCACCAGTCAACATTTGCCACTTGACATCAATAGAAACCATAGAGTACATGACATTTCCAATCAGTTTTCTTTCAAGGTACAATACCAATCACCTTGCCAGAAAAGTTATACTGCGGTGGATAAATATTACAAATGTCAGATACACGCAGAGTTGTTTGGATTACTATGAAAAGATTGGCAAAATATATTTCTGTTCATTATATTTCTGGGAATGACAGAGCTAAAGAGAAAAAAATGCTAACCTTTATCTCTGCAGACAGGATCGCAAGGGATTCCATTATACTGGGTTCCTATATAACAAATAATACATTATTCCAAAAACATGATATTTGTCTGTAAATTGGCAGCATGATTGTTTATCATTACAATTTGAGTTAGCTTTAATTTTGTAAACCCCAAGTAAACATAGTTTGTGCCTTTCTCTGAACTTTTTTGCATTTCAATTCAGTTGTTTGTAAGCTAATTTTACAGTTGCTAGGTTCATGAAGTTACTGAACTGTGCAGTATTTCTTTTGGGTTTGGTGCGAATCATATTCTAACGGTTGGGGGAAAAAAGCACAGGTACCATCCCAGCATTAAACCCTGAAACTTACCTTAGCCGATTCTTCAACGAAACCAGACATGTTAACTGAGTGTTACAGTATGTTTCAAAGTGTGTATATTAAACACAACTGAGGTTCTGTTGTCTCCTTGGAGACACTTGGAACTCCTGTGATGCTGGTCCGTGTTCTATGACATCATTAGTTCTAAATGTAAATGCAGGTATTGGCACAACATAGTAAAATGATGTAAAGTTATGGATCCATTCATGATTTTCACTCAGTGCGAAAGAGTTCCTGTCGTGTAGTTAAACTTTGTGTTACGGAGGGTTAACTGGGGTTCTGGCTACTAGTTAGGCTTGGTCATTCAGTCATCTGCTTCATGCAATAGGAAGCTAAGAGATCTGTGTTTTAGTTTTACTGTTTGTTTTTGTTCTATAGATTTACAGTAGTTATTGGTCAGCTCACTTTAAAATTGCTTTAACTAGATTCATGAAAGTCCTGAAGTGTATTTCTTTTGGGTTTTGTGCAAATCATATTCTAACAGGTATTTGAAAAAGAGTATTTGATAACAATTAAGTTTAGTATATTCCAAAAAAAAGTTAAAAAGTAAAAGGTATACACAGCCAAATGAAACGCTGAAACTTACCTTAGCTGATTCTTCAGCTAAACCAGACAGACTTCTCAAATTCTCAAATATTGTCAAATCTTGGGGGTGCAGAGGTGGTGGAGCCCTATACCAACAGACTCACAGCTGAAATTGCTGTGAAAAGGACTTCTACCAAATATGAACACGTGGGTGAAAATGTATACAATTCTAAGGTTTCATTTCTTCCCATTAAAAGTGGTGTAGTGTTTCATAGCCGTTCAGGGACGCCAAATATGTAATCATAGTGGCTCTCTGAAGGCACCAGTTCTGTAGGGTTTGGGCATTTACTGAGACAATTATTAATTGTAGCAGTAAATCACAAAATTGATTCTTTTGATGGCTTTAGAATCCAACCATGCGATATAACTCAAACAACGCACACACACAGGTACTAATACACGAGGATACATTTATTAATACATAGAATATGCATATAAACCTAACAGATCTTATCGAGAGGGTTATCAGAATACAAAAGATATATATTCAATCAGTTACGAAGTGTTACACATCAAGAGGACATACGTTCAGTATATCATTCATTTAGACCGTTTCGTAAAGTGAACTTGGTTACAACTTCTACATTAGATACTCAAAACAAGTACATAACTCTTAGGAATTAAATTGATATCAACTGGTTGGGATAACAATTGAATTCTCGAGCTGTAATGCATTGAAGTTGAATACTCATCCAATTTCTGGGGATTCAGATCTCCTGCGGGCACAAAGAATCAGCTGCAGGCTTGTTGCTGTCCAATCCGCGCTCTCTGGCTCCGTGCCTGGCTGTGCTGTGCGGCTTGCGACGGTGCGCTGCTGATGCTCACTGACCGGCTAGTTAGTGTTGGCTTTAACTAGCAAAGTTTGTGCACAGGAGAAAAGATGACTGTGGATCCCAGCAAGTCAGGAAGAGGACCGGTTCGTTCCTGATGAAGAGCTAGTTCTGAATAGTGATTCAGCTGTCCACAGTTCTGACCTGTCCACGAGGCCTGCTGCTGGTTACTCTCTGGCAACCTCCACTCTAGACTCTTAGAACAAAGGAAAGTTCTGGCACTCGGACACACTGGCCGTTCCGTGGTTGTCCGGGCTGAGTCTCGGGATGGTCAGGAGGCGCGCTGCGAGAATGTCCTGCCCTTGGGAGCCTTCTGCTCCTGGGCCGTCCTGCCCTGGAATTCTCCTTTGAACTCCCTTTAGAACAGTCCACAGAATCCTCTCCAGAATCTTACTGAATCTCCCGAATCTGAATCTTGTTGAATCTGAATCTTGTTGAATCTCCATCTCCAGGCCTGTGTTGCCTGTTTTTACCTGGAGGAACTTCAGCTTGTTGATTGGCTGAAAGTTCCATGGGCATCAGAGTCCCACGTGGGTTACTCAGCCCTACCAGTCCCTGATTGGTTGATCAAGGTGAGATATGAGTCACTTAGTCCTGACACTTAGTAATGCAGTCCAGATGTCCATCCGGCACTCCCTAGACTGATAGGCGCCAGTGGATGACCATTGATCATGATAGCCAGACTTAGCTAAGTGCATCCCCCTTTGGGAGCTGTCCTAGGAAACCTTAAATCATCTTGCATGAATAGTTTCTCTGTGGCTGCACCACAGAGATGAACAGAGAAATGGGGCCTCATTTGGGAAGCTCAGAAACACTTAATTCTGCCTTATTATTAAGCCTCGCCGCTACATATCCCCCCTTTTTGAAGGTCACGAGGTCCTGAGGCGTTGTTGCCTTCAAAACAAAACAGAGTTAAGTGATGTCCCTTGCCATTAGAACATTAATCTTAAATGTCTACATTACTCCTCGAGAATTCATACCGGAACCAGCATTGGATACAAACAGGATGAATAACATCTGGAGTATGTATAAACACGGTAGGAGACATTATCTAAGTCTAGGAATTACACATCAGGAAGTTCACTGTCAATATCTGATACCTCTGTGGTAGATATTTGGGGAGAAGTCACTTCCTTTCTTTTGGCATGCTACCTTTGACTCATTCATGCTACCCGGAGTACATCTTGATGTAAGAGTACATCATTCAGAGTACACTGTCAGTCATGATCCAGCTACCCGGCAGCAGTGTTACAATAACACCAGTTCCTGTTCCCAGCCCCCCGATAAACCACAACACCTGTGTTGGGTATCTGCTAGGGTGGTTTGGAGGTTTGTTCCATTAAAGCAAACTAACTACCTGTACCTCTTCAGGGCTTACTGTTTCTTGGATTTCTATCCAATTCCTTAGTGTGGCACCTGAAGGCATCCATGACCTCAAGTTTGGTCTTATGTTGTCTGGTTCTAGACCGTACAGTGTTAAGTTACCATGCTGTACTATGGCCTCCTCAGGAACTTAAAGGAACTGTTTTATTAGGTAGCTGCATCATGCCTGTCACAAGTCACAGTGTCAGTTAAACGTGGTGTGCTGACCAGCCATTTACTTCCCACCTGCTCTTCATGGGGTTCATTAACCTTCCTCTGCTCGTTAGTAGCTTTACACCCTTCATTGGTGAATCGTTTAGACACAGCCAATGGATAGCTTTGGTAGCCATACCCATCTCAAGATTTGGAACCGAATTCAATCTTGGATTGCCTTCTGGGTGAGCTATGAGCGATGGGGTTAATGTCACATACTCCTCTACTGAGAAGAGTGGAATCAAGTGGGTTGGGATTTGTGCCGTGGTTAGACTGGCTACAGTGGCACTAAACTCCCTTGACAGGTCTTGTGTCAACATTCTGGCCTGTTGCACACAAGCATAAACCCACTGTATAACACCAACAATCATGTCCACTGGTTGGGGAATAAGGTTTAACCCTGTTGCATAGGAAGTTGCCTGTAGGATTTTCCCTAACCTTTCCAACTTTTGCTGCTGTCGATACAGTCTGTCACTACCCTCTGGCCTCTCTGACACCTGCCTTCTTGGGGCAGTCAGGATGAGAGTGCCAGCAGCACACAAACCTACCAGAAAAAGCAAACGTGCAACAGTGGCGGCAGCAATCAGTCTTCCCAAAAGTCTTTTCGGGTGGCTGACCCCAGTCATCTCCTTCTGAGTGACTGTTGCCTTTCTAAGCTGGCGCAGCGTGTACATGGTGTCTTTCTCAGTATGCCATGTGGCATCTTGGGCACCAACAACCTGGAAATCTGGGGAGATCTGACACAGCTGCTGATGCTGCTCCTCCTTTTCCAGGGCATCTGCTTTTTCGATTTGTTCATGCCTGTGCTCTAGGAACCCTGCAGGGGGCGGTGCAGCGGTGGAGCATGCCTGAACCTCGGCTGAGTGGTCATCTGGAGCACCTGAGTGATCTGGGATTGTTACCCCATTCTCACGGTTCAGGTCCACCCTGCACACTTCCTGATTGAGGAATCCCTCTATCGGCATGTTTACAATCGTTCGCTGGGCGTGGGTGTAGGACACCTGCTCGCTCCCCCCTTCCCTCGCTAGGGGTTCAGGGAGCTGCCCCAGCACTGGGATAGCTAGTTCACTGTCTTCGAACTCGCTATCACCCACCAGGCCCATGTCAGTGCAGGCGGGGATTCTGACACCCCTCTTTGCGATGTCCTGCACTGGCAGGCGGGTGACTTGACCATCCAGCTCCAGTCTGGCTGAACCACTGTTGGTCAGACTCAGACTGACAGACTGAGCTGGTGGCTGTAAGAAAACCGGCTCGGCTTTCATTCCCTGTCCCTTCTGGGGGACTGGGTGTGTTGGCAACCCTGCCGTTGAGGCAGGAACAATCAGGTCAGTCTCACTCACTACCTGGTAGTTGTGAGAAATAATGTTACCTGACTGCAGGTTCCCTGGGTCACAGCAGAGGGAATCGGCATCTGGGATCAGGTGTGTCCACAGCGCAGTAGTCTCAGCGTCCAGCTGGACCTCCTGTCTAACCTGTGAATGTTGCACCAGGGGCACCTGGCGGTGGCCCTGTGACAGCTGCTCAAGCAGATCCTCACTAATAGAGGACCTCTCAGGGCTAAGGGCGAGGGCTACATCACCAACCTGCTCTCCTGCCATCTGGATCCCTTCCACCACTGCAGGGTGGTGGTCCTGACCCCTCTTGGGTGCCAGGGTGCACAGGGAAAGCTCCTTTTCATCGCCAGGTGGGGAGATCTGCTCCTCTTTAGGGATGTAAAAGGTGTGTGCTTTACCTGGTGGATCAGGCGGCTGCTCGGAGCACCGCTCCTGTGGCATGGAGGCTGTTGGGACCTTGGCCAGGGCACGACTTCCCTGTATATCCGGGGAACAAGAAAATATTTTTATTTCTTGTCCAGAGGGAACAGAAGGAATCTCCGCATAGGCTTCTGTGTTCGGTGGGCACTGTGTGAGCACAGTCTGCCTCTTGGCCCCCCTTTCCTTCTGTACAGAAGGCTTAGGAGCCTTGACCTGTTTCCACACTTTGCCTTTCTGGTGATCCACCAAAGGTTCCACTCTGAGTCGCATACCCTTTTCTTTTTCTACCCGTTTGAGCTTGCCGTGTGACATCAAACACCTTTCAACCTCAGTGTCAATCAGTGTCTCACTGGGTAAGACATCTCCCATGGCAGCCTTGAGGTAAAAGCTTCGTGCTTTTCCTCTGTGTTTTACTGCCTGCTCTGTGACTTCAGGGGTGGAGTCAGCACTCGCTTGGGAGTGGCTGACCTCATCCAGGCAGGAACCCTTCCGCTCAATCAGATAGACTGAGGGAGGGAGAGGGGGCGGGTCTCCGCCTCCTCCAGTGGAGAGTATCAGCTCATTCACGCTTCCGGCAGCCTTGGGGAGCGGTTGTCCCTGTCCTAATAAAGCTTGTTCAAGCCTGGCCAGGCGGGCGGCTACTGAATCCTTTTGTTCAGCCTTTTCTAGCCCTTTCCCTTCCCCGGTGTTCTCATGGCACTTAGGACGCTGGGTGCGGTCCTGTGTGAGTGCTTTGGAACGGGGCTTAGCCAGCTCAGGAGCCTGTGCTCCTTCGAGCAGGGGGGAATTAACCCTGCTGGCTCTGACGGCGAACACAGTCGCTTTAGCAGCTTTTTGCTCAGAGCGACTTTGGACATCATACTCCCAGGCTTTCTGCGCGAATCTCTTAATATCAGTCATTTTCATGGTCTGTGCATCTGTATGCATTAAGATCATCTTTCTGACTGACGGGTGGAGATTCGCAATGAATAAACCCTTGAAATGTGTGTTCTCTTCGCAACCCTCATAATTTCGCCCTGCAAAATAAGTTCGTCTAAGTCTCTCGTAATATTCGCGAGGGGACTCTGCTCTCTCGTGCTTAATGTTAAGGGCGGCGGCTATCGCGGCAGTCGGGTCAATAAACGCACTGTATTCTTCGATAAGTGCTTGACATAGCTGCTCAAAGTCATTACAGACTTCTTTCATCTGCCTAGCCATCCACTCATGTACAGCTCTGCTGGTAGTTTTCCTGACCAGAAACACTTTCTCCTGTTCTGTGGCGTTTGGCAGGAACTGCAGGTTATACCTGAGGTCTTGAATATAACTCTCGATATTATTCTCTGACACTGATGGGTCAAATCTCTCTACGTCCTTCGCTAGCTCTCTCAGAGAATGGAGATTTATTCTCCTAGCTTCTCCGCTGACGGAGATATGACGGAGATCGTGGTCAGACTTGTCGCTGCTAGAGAGAGTGCTTAATAGCGACTCGAATTCAGACCTTTTAGCAACCATCGTTAAACTTAAAGAGTATTACTTTTAAGTACGAAATCACAGTTTTACCACAGAAAACCACAAGATCAAGTATGCAATCAGCCCGGTAGATTGCAAAAGATCACAAAACAATCAAGCACTGCTTAAAGAGCAAGTGGAACTTTTTTTCTTTCGGCTTTCAGCACACTGTATTGTCGTGTATGAAACCCGCGGCGTTTTATATGAATTATTCCGCTTGGTTGATTCATTTCAGTCTTGCCACGCCCACCCAGGGACGCCATAAATGTAGTGTTTCATAGCCGTTCAGGGACGCCAAATATGTAATCATAGTGGCTCTCTGAAGGCACCAGTTCTGTAGGGTTTGGGCATTTACTGAGACAATTATTAATTGTAGCAGTAAATCACAAAATTGATTCTTTTGATGGCTTTAGAATCCAACCATGCGATATAACTCAAACAACGCACACACACAGGTACTAATACACGAGGATACATTTATTAATACATAGAATATGCATATAAACCTAACAGATCTTATCGAGAGGGTTATCAGAATACAAAAGATATATATTCAATCAGTTACGAAGTGTTACACATCAAGAGGACATACGTTCAGTATATCATTCATTTAGACCGTTTCGTAAAGTGAACTTGGTTACAACTTCTACATTAGATACTCAAAACAAGTACATAACTCTTAGGAATTAAATTGATATCAACTGGTTGGGATAACAATTGAATTCTCGAGCTGTAATGCATTGAAGTTGAATACTCATCCAATTTCTGGGGATTCAGATCTCCTGCGGGCACAAAGAATCAGCTGCAGGCTTGTTGCTGTCCAATCCGCGCTCTCTGGCTCCGTGCCAGGCTGTGCTGTGCGGCTTGCGACGGTGCGCTGCTGATGCTCACTGACCGGCTAGTTAGTGTTGGCTTTAACTAGCAAAGTTTGTGCACAGGAGAAAAGATGACTGTGGATCCCAGCAAGTCAGGAAGAGGACCGGTTCGTTCCTGATGAAGAGCTAGTTCTGAATAGTGATTCAGCTGTCCACAGTTCTGACCTGTCCACGAGGCCTGCTGCTGGTTACTCTCTGGCAACCTCCACTCTAGACTCTTAGAACAAAGGAAAGTTCTGGCACTCGGACACACTGGCCGTTCCGTGGTTGTCCGGGCTGAGTCTCGGGATGGTCAGGAGGCGCGCTGCGAGAATGTCCTGCCCTTGGGAGCCTTCTGCTCCTGGGCCGTCCTGCCCTGGAATTCTCCTTTGAACTCCCTTTAGAACAGTCCACAGAATCCTCTCCAGAATCTTACTGAATCTCCCGAATCTGAATCTTGTTGAATCTGAATCTTGTTGAATCTCCATCTCCAGGCCTGTGTTGCCTGTTTTTACCTGGAGGAACTTCAGCTTGTTGATTGGCTGAAAGTTCCATGGGCATCAGAGTCCCACGTGGGTTACTCAGCCCTACCAGTCCCTGATTGGTTGATCAAGGTGAGATATGAGTCACTTAGTCCTGACACTTAGTAATGCAGTCCAGATGTCCATCCGGCACTCCCTAGACTGATAGGCGCCAGTGGATGACCATTGATCATGATAGCCAGACTTAGCTAAGTGCATCCCCCTTTGGGAGCTGTCCTAGGAAACCTTAAATCATCTTGCATGAATAGTTTCTCTGTGGCTGCACCACAGAGATGAACAGAGAAATGGGGCCTCATTTGGGAAGCTCAGAAACACTTAATTCTGCCTTATTATTAAGCCTCGCCGCTACAGTGGTATAAAATATGTGGTGTGAGAAAGAAGTCCTCATTTAAGTGCATGAAACTCAGGCACTGGCGCAACAAACTGAACAAAGTTCAAGGGGGTATACGTTTTCTATAGACACTTTATTTCCTCTTTTTCCATACTTGAAGAAATGATTTGGGAAACCTGTGGGACACTGGAGGTCATTATACATGAGCCTCTTTATGCACCTTTTAAGCCACTGAAACCTAGTTCCCTTGTTACAAGGTCTAATATTACAGTAGGTGTGGTTTCCGTCTCCTAATTTCTGAGAATGATAAAATTGGGGAATAAGTTGTAGGGAATACCACTCTTGCACTTCTAAGAAAAGACTATCTCAAATGAAACTCGCTATAGACAGACATCTTGTTGAAAAATTCTTTATTTTTTTCATTTCTAAAGTCCTTCAAAAATGTTTTGTTTGTGACTTTCTCTGTTGTTCCCTTTCACACTCAACTGAAGTATGTGTTATGTCTTGTAAACGTAATCAAACATTTCACTTAGGTGTGTGGGTTAACAAAAACCCATATTGTATGAAACATTCAGTTTTACATTCAAGTTTTTTCTAACAATTGCATTCATGCTAGGACTACAGTAAACAACACTTTTTTACTAAAGTAAATGAAATAGTTCATTAAACAAGACACATTGTTTTAAATGTATGCAATACGACCACACTAAAAACGACAGTGAAATTTTTCATTGAAATACTGTACGAGATTGTGCATATTCAATGGATTTCTCCTGGTGCTTTTTTTCCATCAGTCTTTTCATATTCTTGTTCTCTACTCAGGTGTCTCCTGTTCCTTTGGTGATGTCTGCTGTACACACATGGTATCATACACTTGAGCAAAGTGTGATACCACCGTTTCTTCTTCTCCTAAAATAAAGATGAACATTGACAAAACTCAGAAGCACTCTTTTCTTTGACAGACGAACAAAACAATGCAAGAATAACCATACTCTCTGTTCCTTGCTCATTTCTACCTACCTGTTTGACCACTTTGTCTCCTTCAGTCAGGACAGGGTCCTGGGGCTGACTCTGAGCAATCTGAGAAGAGCTCTCTGTGATCTTCTCCCCTACATTGTGCTCTGTTTGAAATTCAGGGTTCGCCTCCGGTAAGTTCCTCGGTCCTTTTTGGGACTTGAATGGGTAGAGGAAATATTGTGACTACATTTCATTGTCATGCACTGATATGTTCTGGTTTGAGTTTGATTACAGTAGGCGTTCAAGTACTTCCTTTTTATTCTAGATTGGCAGTGTTTGAGATGGTAGGAACTTGTCATATTCTCAACTTATTTTCTTTATGAGACTGAATGCTCTGTAAACATACTATTTTAGCAATTCTTAGAAATCTGAGAGCAGTGTTACCTGTATCATTTTTTGTCTTGGTAGTAGTATTGCAGCTCCAACATCAGCACTTAAATAATGGTGTGTGATGTTACTTGTCCTTGGAGTTAGTAGACTCCTGAGAAGTCAAGAGAAATCTTACGTAAGCATGAATTATATTTCACTTTCGAAAGCAAAGTACACGTCAAGTACTTTGAAGGCATTTGTTGATACTTTTAAGCACTTTCATTGATTATTATTATTATTATTCAATTAGTTATTACAAGTCCAACATTCTCTACATTATCACACTCCATATTCAGAATATGGGAATACAGTTGTTTTAAGGAAATGCCACTGAATATATAGTAGCTGCACTCTACAAGGATGAGTTTGCTAATTATTCAGTCAGGGACACAGCTTATACTTCGGTAGTCTTAGATCATTTAATGATGATGATTATACTTTATAACTAGAAGAAGCCCCATATCCTGTTCATTGCCCCTTTTTCAGTCATGTGGATTGACTTATACCTGAAGTGGTTAGTTCTCACCTTGACATCTCAAAGAACAACTGAATCTCTACCAAGGGTGAATGTGTCCTTCCTCTTAATGTCTAAAAGAAAAGGTTAAAATTCATTGAAGCAAAATGCAACAACCCAAAATGTTGGGGAGGTCGTTTCCACAGTTATTTCATATGACAGTGCTTGGAGTGAAAGTACATGACCATGGTGAAGAAGTAAAAACACTTTACCTTGTTCCTCCTGACTGATGTCCTTATGCGTGTTTTGCACAGTTGAGCGTTTTGTGTCTTGTCATCTGTGTAGGCAACAGCCCTCTTCCCTGGGATAGAACTAGATGATATTTAGACACGTTAATTTGACTTCTCCATTGCTCACATTGATGTGGATATGATTGTAATGCTCTGTTTTGTGGGCTTCCCAAGAAAACAATAAATCCCTTACTACTTGTTCAAAATGCAGTAGCACAGATCCTAACAAATACAAGAAAGAGAATATCATTCCTGTTTTGAAAAACCTTCACTGGTCACCTGTATTATCTAGGATCAATCTGAAAGTTCTTTTACTTGTTTTTAAAGCTTTAAATGACCTAGCACATCTGTACCGTACTGAATGTCTGTTTTCATATGTTCCTTTATGTGACCTGAGATCTGCACATACTGGCCTACTGCAAATACCACATGTGAAATACAGAAAGAGTGGAGAGGCTGCCTTTTGTTTTTATGCTTCTAAATGATGAAACTCACTACCACTTTTTTATGAGGCAGTCAAGCTCGGTACATTGTTTTAAAAAACATTTGAAAATATATGTTTTTAATTTTGCTTTTAGTTAAAGTGGTTCTTTGTGCTTTCTATTTCGGTTTCTTTTTTTAGTTCTCTTTAATTGTTCTTATTTTATTACGACTTTCCTAATTTTTATGTATTTATTTAATTGACATTTATGTTGCTTTACTGTATTGCTGTGTTTTCCTTTACAACTGAAAGTATATCTCTTAATTTTAATATTTTCTTTTTACGCTTGGTTTGTAAAGCACCAAAGCACTATTTGTATGAAAGGTGCTCTATAAATAAAGTTTATTATTATTATTATTATACTTTGTTACACTTTTGGTTAGGACAGAGATTCTAGTAGAGGTGGCCTGTTTTACCCCTGTTCCAAAAAATTGGAAAACTACCTTCAGAATACACTGACAATGACCATCTACTGTCTCCTCTGTGTATTGTCATCATGCATATCTTGTGTATTATTTATTGTTGTTGGTTTTGTCATTCTGTAAAGAAGCCACCTTTCAAGGCGCTATATCAAATAATGTTTGTTATTATTATTGACATTTTTCATCGTTAAATCTGGCGAAGAGTCTTAAGAGAATATCAAAGAACACGTTGCTCTTACCTATCCATTCCAAGAAATGCCCTCAGCTCGGATTGCAGAGATTGGCCTCTCTGTCTCAAATTCTGAGAAACATAGACACGATTGAAAAATGAGCATTTCTTAAGATTCACATAATATCACCAGTCAACATTTGCCACTTGACATCAATAGAAACCATAGAGTACATGACATTTCCAATCAGTTTTCTTTCAAGGTACAATACCAATCACCTTGCCAGAAAAGTTATACTGCGGTGGATAAATATTACAAATGTCAGATACACGCAGAGTTGTTTGGATTACTATGAAAAGATTGGCAAAATATATTTCTGTTCATTATATTTCTGGGAATGACAGAGCTAAAGAGAAAAAAATGCTAACCTTTATCTCTGCAGACAGGATCGCAAGGGATTCCATTATACTGGGTTCCTATATAAGAAATAATACATTATTCCAAAAACATGATATTTGTCTGTAAATTGGCAGCATGATTGTTTATCATTACAATTTGAGTTAGCTTTAATTTTGTAAACCCCAAGTAAACATAGTTTGTGCCTTTCTCTGAACTTTTTTGCATTTCAATTCAGTTGTTTGTAAGCTAATTTTACAGTTGCTAGGTTCATGAAGTTACTGAACTGTGCAGTATTTCTTTTGGGTTTGGTGCGAATCATATTCTAACGGTTGGGGGAAAAAAGCACAGGTACCATCCCAGCATTAAACCCTGAAACTTACCTTAGCCGATTCTTCAACGAAACCAGACATGTTAACTGAGTGTTACAGTATGTTTCAAAGTGTGTATATTAAACACAACTGAGGTTCTGTTGTCTCCTTGGAGATACTTGGAACTCCTGTGATGCTGGTCCGTGTTCTATGACATCATTAGTTCTAAATGTAAATGCAGGTATTGGCACAACATAGTAAAATGATGTAAAGTTATGGATCCATTCATGATTTTCACTCAGTGCGAAAGAGTTCCTGTCGTGTAGTTAAACTTTGTGTTACGGAGGGTTAACTGGGGTTCTGGCTACTAGTTAGGCTTGGTCATTCAGTCATCTGCTTCATGCAATAGGAAGCTAAGAGATCTGTGTTTTAGTTTTACTGTTTGTTTTTGTTCTATAGATTTACAGTAGTTATTGGTCAGCTCACTTTAAAATTGCTTTAACTAGATTCATGAAAGTCCTGAAGTGTATTTCTTTTGGGTTTTGTGCAAATCATATTCTAACAGGTATTTGAAAAAGAGTATTTGATAACAATTAAGTTTAGTATATTCCAAAAAAAAGTTAAAAAGTAAAAGGTATACACAGCCAAATGAAACGCTGAAACTTACCTTAGCTGATTCTTCAGCTAAACCAGACAGACTTCTCAAATTCTCAAATATTGTCAAATCTTGGGGGTGCAGAGGTGGTGGAGCCCTATACCAACAGACTCACAGCTGAAATTGCTGTGAAAAGGACTTCTACCAAATATGAACACGTGGGTGAAAATGTATACAATTCTAAGGTTTCATTTCTTCCCATTAAAAGTGGTATAAAATATGTGGTGTGAGAAAGAAGTCCTCATTTAAGTGCATGAAACTCAGGCACTGGCGCAACAAACTGAACAAAGTTCAAGGGGGTATACGTTTTCTATAGACACTTTATTTCCTCTTTTTCCATACTTGAAGAAATGATTTGGGAAACCTGTGGGACACTGGAGGTCATTATACATGAGCCTCTTTATGCACCTTTTAAGCCACTGAAACCTAGTTCCCTTGTTACAAGGTCTAATATTACAGTAGGTGTGGTTTCCGTCTCCTAATTTCTGAGAATGATAAAATTGGGGAATAAGTTGTAGGGAATACCACTCTTGCACTTCTAAGAAAAGACTATCTCAAATGAAACTCGCTATAGACAGACATCTTGTTGAAAAATTCTTTATTTTTTTCATTTCTAAAGTCCTTCAAAAATGTTTTGTTTGTGACTTTCTCTGTTGTTCCCTTTCACACTCAACTGAAGTATGTGTTATGTCTTGTAAACGTAATCAAACATTTCACTTAGGTGTGTGGGT
This sequence comes from Atractosteus spatula, assembly GCF_055471065.1. Lineage (NCBI taxonomy): Eukaryota > Metazoa > Chordata > Actinopteri > Semionotiformes > Lepisosteidae > Atractosteus > Atractosteus spatula. The sequence goes on from NC_142712.1 coordinate 29,955,483, forward strand.
TAACAAAAACCCATATTGTATGAAACATTCAGTTTTACATTCAAGTTTTTTCTAACAATTGCATTCATGCTAGGACTACAGTAAACAACACTTTTTTACTAAAGTAAATGAAATAGTTCATTAAACAAGACACATTGTTTTAAATGTATGCAATACGACCACACTAAAAACGACAGTGAAATTTTTCATTGAAATACTGTACGAGATTGTGCATATTCAATGGATTTCTCCTGGTGCTTTTTTTCCATCAGTCTTTTCATATTCTTGTTCTCTACTCAGGTGTCTCCTGTTCCTTTGGTGATGTCTGCTGTACACACATGGTATCATACACTTGAGCAAAGTGTGATACCACCGTTTCTTCTTCTCCTAAAATAAAGATGAACATTGACAAAACTCAGAAGCACTCTTTTCTTTGACAGACGAACAAAACAATGCAAGAATAACCATACTCTCTGTTCCTTGCTCATTTCTACCTACCTGTTTGACCACTTTGTCTCCTTCAGTCAGGACAGGGTCCTGGGGCTGACTCTGAGCAATCTGAGAAGAGCTCTCTGTGATCTTCTCCCCTACATTGTGCTCTGTTTGAAATTCAGGGTTCGCCTCCGGTAAGTTCCTCGGTCCTTTTTGGGACTTGAATGGGTAGAGGAAATATTGTGACTACATTTCATTGTCATGCACTGATATGTTCTGGTTTGAGTTTGATTACAGTAGGCGTTCAAGTACTTCCTTTTTATTCTAGATTGGCAGTGTTTGAGATGGTAGGAACTTGTCATATTCTCAACTTATTTTCTTTATGAGACTGAATGCTCTGTAAACATACTATTTTAGCAATTCTTAGAAATCTGAGAGCAGTGTTACCTGTATCATTTTTTGTCTTGGTAGTAGTATTGCAGCTCCAACATCAGCACTTAAATAATGGTGTGTGATGTTACTTGTCCTTGGAGTTAGTAGACTCCTGAGAAGTCAAGAGAAATCTTACGTAAGCATGAATTATATTTCACTTTCGAAAGCAAAGTACACGTCAAGTACTTTGAAGGCATTTGTTGATACTTTTAAGCACTTTCATTGATTATTATTATTCTTATTCAATTAGTTATTACAAGTCCAACATTCTCTACATTATCACACTCCATATTCAGAATATGGGAATACAGTTGTTTTAAGGAAATGCCACTGAATATATAGTAGCTGCACTCTACAAGGATGAGTTTGCTAATTATTCAGTCAGGGACACAGCTTATACTTCGGTAGTCTTAGATCATTTAATGATGATGATTATACTTTATAACTAGAAGAAGCCCCATATCCTGTTCATTGCCCCTTTTTCAGTCATGTGGATTGACTTATACCTGAAGTGGTTAGTTCTCACCTTGACATCTCAAAGAACAACTGAATCTCTACCAAGGGTGAATGTGTCCTTCCTCTTAATGTCTAAAAGAAAAGGTTAAAATTCATTGAAGCAAAATGCAACAACCCAAAATGTTGGGGAGGTCGTTTCCACAGTTATTTCATATGACAGTGCTTGGAGTGAAAGTACATGACCATGGTGAAGAAGTAAAAACACTTTACCTTGTTCCTCCTGACTGATGTCCTTATGCGTGTTTTGCACAGTTGAGCGTTTTGTGTCTTGTCATCTGTGTAGGCAACAGCCCTCTTCCCTGGGATAGAACTAGATGATATTTAGACACGTTAATTTGACTTCTCCATTGCTCACATTGATGTGGATATGATTGTAATGCTCTGTTTTGTGGGCTTCCCAAGAAAACAATAAATCCCTTACTACTTGTTCAAAATGCAGTAGCACAGATCCTAACAAATACAAGAAAGAGAATATCATTCCTGCTTTGAAAAACCTTCACTGGTCACCTGTATTATCTAGGATCAATCTGAAAGTTCTTTTACTTGTTTTTAAAGCTTTAAATGACCTAGCACATCTGTACCGTACTGAATGTCTGTTTTCATATGTTCCTATATGTGACCTGAGATCTGCACATACTGGCCTACTGCAAATACCACATGTGAAATACAGAAAGAGTGGAGAGGCTGCCTTTTGTTTTTATGCTTCTAAATGATGAAACTCACTACCACTTTTTTATGAGGCAGTCAAGCTCGGTACATTGTTTTAAAAAACATTTGAAAATATATGTTTTTAATTTTGCTTTTAGTTAAAGTGGTTCTTTGTGCTTTCTATTTCGGTTTCTTTTTTTAGTTCTCTTTAATTGTTCTTATTTTATTACGACTTTCCTAATTTTTATGTATTTATTTAATTGACATTTATGTTGCTTTACTGTATTGCTGTGTTTTCCTTTACAACTGAAAGTATATCTCTTAATTTTAATATTTTCTTTTTACGCTTGGTTTGTAAAGCACCAAAGCACTATTTGTATGAAAGGTGCTCTATAAATAAAGTTTATTATTATTATTATTATTATTATACTTTGTTACACTTTTGGTTAGGACAGAGATTCTAGTAGAGGTGGCCTGTTTTACCCCTGTTCCAAAAAATTGGAAAACTACCTTCAGAATACACTGACAATGACCATCTACTGTCTCCTCTGTGTATTGTCATCATGCATATCTTGTGTATTATTTATTGTTGTTGGTTTTGTCATTCTGTAAAGAAGCCACCTTTCAAGGCGCTATATCAAATAATGTTTGTTATTATTATTGACATTTTTCATCGTTAAATCTGGCGAAGAGTCTTAAGAGAATATCAAAGAACACGTTGCTCTTACCTATCCATTCCAAGAAATGCCCTCAGCTCGGATTGCAGAGATTGGCCTCTCTGTCTCAAATTCTGAGAAACATAGACACGATTGAAAAATGAGCATTTCTTAAGATTCACATAATATCACCAGTCAACATTTGCCACTTGACATCAATAGAAACCATAGAGTACATGACATTTCCAATCAGTTTTCTTTCAAGGTACAATACCAATCACCTTGCCAGAAAAGTTATACTGCGGTGGATAAATATTACAAATGTCAGATACACGCAGAGTTGTTTGGATTACTATGAAAAGATTGGCAAAATATATTTCTGTTCATTATATTTCTGGGAATGACAGAGCTAAAGAGAAAAAAATGCTAACCTTTATCTCTGCAGACAGGATCGCAAGGGATTCCATTATACTGGGTTCCTATATAACAAATAATACATTATTCCAAAAACATGATATTTGTCTGTAAATTGGCAGCATGATTGTTTATCATTACAATTTGAGTTAGCTTTAATTTTGTAAACCCCAAGTAAACATAGTTTGTGCCTTTCTCTGAACTTTTTTGCATTTCAATTCAGTTGTTTGTAAGCTAATTTTACAGTTGCTAGGTTCATGAAGTTACTGAACTGTGCAGTATTTCTTTTGGGTTTGGTGCGAATCATATTCTAACGGTTGGGGGAAAAAAGCACAGGTACCATCCCACCATTAAACCCTGAAACTTACCTTAGCCGATTCTTCAACGAAACCAGACATGTTAACTGAGTGTTACAGTATGTTTCAAAGTGTGTATATTAAACACAACTGAGGTTCTGTTGTCTCCTTGGAGACACTTGGAACTCCTGTGATGCTGGTCCGTGTTCTATGACATCATTAGTTCTAAATGTAAATGCAGGTATTGGCACAACATAGTAAAATGATGTAAAGTTATGGATCCATTTATGATTTTCACTCAGTGCGAAAGAGTTCCTGTCGTGTAGTTAAACTTTGTGTTACGGAGGGTTAACTGGGGTTCTGGCTACTAGTTAGGCTTGGTCATTCAGTCATCTGCTTCATGCAAAAGGAAGCTAAGAGATCTGTGTTTTAGTTTTACTGTTTGTTTTTGTTCTATAGATTTACAGTAGTTATTGGTCAGCTCACTTTAAAATTGCTTTAACTAGATTCATGAAAGTCCTGAAGTGTATTTCTTTTGGGTTTTGTGCAAATCATATTCTAACAGGTATTTGAAAAAGAGTATTTGATAACAATTAAGTTTAGTATATTCCAAAAAAAAGTTAAAAAGTAAAAGGTATACACAGCCAAATGAAACGCTGAAACTTACCTTAGCTGATTCTTCAGCTAAACCAGACAGACTTCTCAAATTCTCAAATATTGTCAAATCTTGGGGGTGCAGAGGTGGTGGAGCCCTATACCAACAGACTCACAGCTGAAATTGCTGTGAAAAGGACTTCTACCAAATATGAACACGTGGGTGAAAATGTATACAATTCTAAGGTTTCATTTCTTCCCATTAAAAGTGGTATAAAATATGTGGTGTGAGAAAGAAGTCCTCATTTAAGTGCATGAAACTCAGGCACTGGCGCAACAAACTGAACAAAGTTCAAGGGGGTATACGTTTTCTGTAGACACTTTATTTCCTCTTTTTCCATACTTGAAGAAATGATTTGGGAAACCTGTGGGACACAGGAGGTCATTATACATGAGCCTCTTTATGCACCTTTTAAGCCACTGAAACCTAGTTCCCTTGTTACAAGGTCTAATATTACAGTAGGTGTGGTTTCCGTCTCCTAATTTCTGAGAATGATAAAATTGGGGAATAAGTTGTAGGGAATACCACTCTTGCACTTCTAAGAAAAGACTATCTCAAATGAAACTCACTATAGACAGACATCTTGTTGAAAAATTCTTTATTTTTTTCATTTCTAAAGTCCTTCAAAAATGTTTTGTTTGTGACTTTCTCTGTTGTTCCCTTTCACACTCAACTGAAGTATGTGTTATGTCTTGTAAACGTAATCAAACATTTCACTTAGGTGTGTGGGTTAACAAAAACCCATATTGTATGAAACATTCAGTTTTACATTCAAGTTTTTTCTAACAATTGCATTCATGCTAGGACTACAGTAAACAACACTTTTTTACTAAAGTAAATGAAATAGTTCATTAAACAAGACACATTGTTTTAAATGTATGCAATACGACCACACTAAAAACGACAGTGAAATTTTTCATTGAAATACTGTACGAGATTGTGCATATTCAATGGATTTCTCCTGGTGCTTTTTTTCCATCAGTCTTTTCATATTCTTGTTCTCTACTCAGGTGTCTCCTGTTCCTTTGGTGATGTCTGCTGTACACACATGGTATCATACACTTGAGCAAAGTGTGATACCACCGTTTCTTCTTCTCCTAAAATAAAGATGAACATTGACAAAACTCAGAAGCACTCTTTTCTTTGACAGACGAACAAAACAATGCAAGAATAACCATACTCTCTGTTCCTTGCTCATTTCTACCTACCTGTTTGACCACTTTGTCTCCTTCAGTCAGGACAGGGTCCTGGGGCTGACTCTGAGCAATCTGAGAAGAGCTCTCTGTGATCTTCTCCCCTACATTGTGCTCTGTTTGAAATTCAGGGTTCGCCTCCGGTAAGTTCCTCGGTCCTTTTTGGGACTTGAATGGGTAGAGGAAATATTGTGACTACATTTCATTGTCATGCACTGATATGTTCTGGTTTGAGTTTGATTACAGTAGGCGTTCAAGTACTTCCTTTTTATTCTAGATTGGCAGTGTTTGAGATGGTAGGAACTTGTCATATTCTCAACTTATTTTCTTTATGAGACTGAATGCTCTGTAAACATACTATTTTAGCAATTCTTAGAAATCTGAGAGCAGTGTTACCTGTATCATTTTTTGTCTTGGTAGTAGTATTGCAGCTCCAACATCAGCACTTAAATAATGGTGTGTGATGTTACTTGTCCTTGGAGTTAGTAGACTCCTGAGAAGTCAAGAGAAATCTTACGTAAGCATGAATTATATTTCACTTTCGAAAGCAAAGTACACGTCAAGTACTTTGAAGGCATTTGTTGATACTTTTAAGCACTTTCATTGATTATTATTATTCTTATTCAATTAGTTATTACAAGTCCAACATTCTCTACATTATCACACTCCATATTCAGAATATGGGAATACAGTTGTTTTAAGGAAATGCCACTGAATATATAGTAGCTGCACTCTACAAGGATGAGTTTGCTAATTATTCAGTCAGGGACACAGCTTATACTTCGGTAGTCTTAGATCATTTAATGATGATGATTATACTTTATAACTAGAAGAAGCCCCATATCCTGTTCATTGCCCCTTTTTCAGTCATGTGGATTGACTTATACCTGAAGTGGTTAGTTCTCACCTTGACATCTCAAAGAACAACTGAATCTCTACCAAGGGTGAATGTGTCCTTCCTCTTAATGTCTAAAAGAAAAGGTTAAAATTCATTGAAGCAAAATGCAACAACCCAAAATGTTGGGGAGGTCGTTTCCACAGTTATTTCATATGACAGTGCTTGGAGTGAAAGTACATGACCATGGTGAAGAAGTAAAAACACTTTACCTTGTTCCTCCTGACTGATGTCCTTATGCGTGTTTTGCACAGTTGAGCGTTTTGTGTCTTGTCATCTGTGTAGGCAACAGCCCTCTTCCCTGGGATAGAACTAGATGATATTTAGACATGTTAATTTGACTTCTCCATTGCTCACATTGATGTGGATATGATTGTAATGCTCTGTTTTGTGGGCTTCCCAAGAAAACAATAAATCCCTTACTACTTGTTCAAAATGCAGTAGCACAGATCCTAACAAATACAAGAAAGAGAATATCATTCCTGTTTTGAAAAACCTTCACTGGTCACCTGTATTATCTAGGATCAATCTGAAAGTTCTTTTACTTGTTTTTAAAGCTTTAAATGACCTAGCACATCTGTACCGTACTGAATGTCTGTTTTCATATGTTCCTATATGTGACCTGAGATCTGCACATACTGGCCTACTGCAAATACCACATGTGAAATACAGAAAGAGTGGAGAGGCTGCCTTTTGTTTTTATGCTTCTAAATGATGAAACTCACTACCACTTTTTTATGAGGCAGTCAAGCTCGGTACATTGTTTTAAAAAACATTTGAAAATATATGTTTTTAATTTTGCTTTTAGTTAAAGTGGTTCTTTGTGCTTTCTATTTCGGTTTCTTTTTTTAGTTCTCTTTAATTGTTCTTATTTTATTACGACTTTCCTAATTTTTATGTATTTATTTAATTGACATTTATGTTGCTTTACTGTATTGCTGTGTTTTCCTTTACAACTGAAAGTATATCTCTTAATTTTAATATTTTCTTTTTACGCTTGGTTTGTAAAGCACCAAAGCACTATTTGTATGAAAGGTGCTCTATAAATAAAGTTCATTATTATTATTATTATTATTATTATTATTATTATACTTTGTTACACTTTTGGTTAGGACAGAGATTCTAGTAGAGGTGGCCTGTTTTACCCCTGTTCCAAAAAATTGGAAAACTACCTTCAGAATACACTGACAATGACCATCTACTGTCTCCTCTGTGTATTGTCATCATGCATATCTTGTGTATTATTTATTGTTGTTGGTTTTGTCATTCTGTAAAGAAGCCACCTTTCAAGGCGCTATATCAAATAATGTTTGTTATTATTATTGACATTTTTCATCGTTAAATCTGGCGAAGAGTCTTAAGAGAATATCAAAGAACACGTTGCTCTTACCTATCCATTCCAAGAAATGCCCTCAGCTCGGATTGCAGAGATTGGCCTCTCTGTCTCAAATTCTGAGAAACATAGACACGATTGAAAAATGAGCATTTCTTAAGATTCACATAATATCACCAGTCAACATTTGCCACTTGACATCAATAGAAACCATAGAGTACATGACATTTCCAATCAGTTTTCTTTCAAGGTACAATACCAATCACCTTGCCAGAAAAGTTATACTGCGGTGGATAAATATTACAAATGTCAGATACACGCAGAGTTGTTTGGATTACTATGAAAAGATTGGCAAAATATATTTCTGTTCATTATATTTCTGGGAATGACAGAGCTAAAGAGAAAAAAATGCTAACCTTTATCTCTGCAGACAGGATCGCAAGGGATTCCATTATACTGGGTTCCTATATAACAAATAATACATTATTCCAAAAACATGATATTTGTCTGTAAATTGGCAGCATGATTGTTTATCATTACAATTTGAGTTAGCTTTAATTTTGTAAACCCCAAGTAAACATAGTTTGTGCCTTTCTCTGAACTTTTTTGCATTTCAATTCAGTTGTTTGTAAGCTAATTTTACAGTTGCTAGGTTCATGAAGTTACTGAACTGTGCAGTATTTCTTTTGGGTTTGGTGCGAATCATATTCTAACGGTTGGGGGAAAAAAGCACAGGTACCATCCCAGCATTAAACCCTGAAACTTACCTTAGCCGATTCTTCAACGAAACCAGACATGTTAACTGAGTGTTACAGTATGTTTCAAAGTGTGTATATTAAACACAACTGAGGTTCTGTTGTCTCCTTGGAGACACTTGGAACTCCTGTGATGCTGGTCCGTGTTCTATGACATCATTAGTTCTAAATGTAAATGCAGGTATTGGCACAACATAGTAAAATGATGTAAAGTTATGGATCCATTTATGATTTTCACTCAGTGCGAAAGAGTTCCTGTCGTGTAGTTAAACTTTGTGTTACGGAGGGTTAACTGGGGTTCTGGCTACTAGTTAGGCTTGGTCATTCAGTCATCTGCTTCATGCAAAAGGAAGCTAAGAGATCTGTGTTTTAGTTTTACTGTTTGTTTTTGTTCTATAGATTTACAGTAGTTATTGGTCAGCTCACTTTAAAATTGCTTTAACTAGATTCATGAAAGTCCTGAAGTGTATTTCTTTTGGGTTTTGTGCAAATCATATTCTAACAGGTATTTGAAAAAGAGTATTTGATAACAATTAAGTTTAGTATATTCCAAAAAAAAGTTAAAAAGTAAAAGGTATACACAGCCAAATGAAACGCTGAAACTTACCTTAGCTGATTCTTCAGCTAAACCAGACAGACTTCTCAAATTCTCAAATATTGTCAAATCTTGGGGGTGCAGAGGTGGTGGAGCCCTATACCAACAGACTCACAGCTGAAATTGCTGTGAAAAGGACTTCTACCAAATATGAACACGTGGGTGAAAATGTATACAATTCTAAGGTTTCATTTCTTCCCATTAAAAGTGGTATAAAATATGTGGTGTGAGAAAGAAGTCCTCATTTAAGTGCATGAAACTCAGGCACTGGCGCAACAAACTGAACAAAGTTCAAGGGGGTATACGTTTTCTGTAGACACTTTATTTCCTCTTTTTCCATACTTGAAGAAATGATTTGGGAAACCTGTGGGACACAGGAGGTCATTATACATGAGCCTCTTTATGCACCTTTTAAGCCACTGAAACCTAGTTCCCTTGTTACAAGGTCTAATATTACAGTAGGTGTGGTTTCCGTCTCCTAATTTCTGAGAATGATAAAATTGGGGAATAAGTTGTAGGGAATACCACTCTTGCACTTCTAAGAAAAGACTATCTCAAATGAAACTCACTATAGACAGACATCTTGTTGAAAAATTCTTTATTTTTTTCATTTCTAAAGTCCTTCAAAAATGTTTTGTTTGTGACTTTCTCTGTTGTTCCCTTTCACACTCAACTGAAGTATGTGTTATGTCTTGTAAACGTAATCAAACATTTCACTTAGGTGTGTGGGTTAACAAAAACCCATATTGTATGAAACATTCAGTTTTACATTCAAGTTTTTTCTAACAATTGCATTCATGCTAGGACTACAGTAAACAACACTTTTTTACTAAAGTAAATGAAATAGTTCATTAAACAAGACACATTGTTTTAAATGTATGCAATACGACCACACTAAAAACGACAGTGAAATTTTTCATTGAAATACTGTACGAGATTGTGCATATTCAATGGATTTCTCCTGGTGCTTTTTTTCCATCAGTCTTTTCATATTCTTGTTCTCTACTCAGGTGTCTCCTGTTCCTTTGGTGATGTCTGCTGTACACACATGGTATCATACACTTGAGCAAAGTGTGATACCACCGTTTCTTCTTCTCCTAAAATAAAGATGAACATTGACAAAACTCAGAAGCACTCTTTTCTTTGACAGACGAACAAAACAATGCAAGAATAACCATACTCTCTGTTCCTTGCTCATTTCTACCTACCTGTTTGACCACTTTGTCTCCTTCAGTCAGGACAGGGTCCTGGGGCTGACTCTGAGCAATCTGAGAAGAGTTCTCTGTGATCTTCTCCCCTACATTGTGCTCTGTTTGAAATTCAGGGTTCGCCTCCGGTAAGTTCCTCGGTCCTTTTTGGGACTTGAATGGGTAGAGGAAATATTGTGACTACATTTCATTGTCATGCACTGATATGTTCTGGTTTGAGTTTGATTACAGTAGGCGTTCAAGTACTTCCTTTTTATTCTAGATTGGCAGTGTTTGAGATGGTAGGAACTTGTCATATTCTCAACTTATTTTCTTTATGAGACTGAATGCTCTGTAAACATACTATTTTAGCAATTCTTAGAAATCTGAGAGCAGTGTTACCTGTATCATTTTTTGTCTTGGTAGTAGTATTGCAGCTCCAACATCAGCACTTAAATAATGGTTTGTGATGTTACTTGTCCTTGGAGTTAGTAGACTCCTGAGAAGTCAAGAGAAATCTTACGTAAGCATGAATTATATTTCACTTTCGAAAGCAAAGTACATGTCAAGTACTTTGAAGGCATTTGTTGATACTTTTAAGCACTTTCATTGATTATTATTATTATTATTCAATTAGTTATTACAAGTCCAACATTCTCTACATTATCACACTCCATATTCAGAATATGGGAATACAGTTGTTTTAAGGAAATGCCACTGAATATATAGTAGCTGCACTCTACAAGGATGAGTTTGCTAATTATTCAGTCAGGGACACAGCTTATACTTCGGTAGTCTTAGATCATTTAATGATGATGATTATACTTTATAACTAGAAGAAGCCCCATATCCTGTTCATTGCCCCTTTTTCAGTCATGTGGATTGACTTATACCTGAAGTGGTTAGTTCTCACCTTGACATCTCAAAGAACAACTGAATCTCTACCAAGGGTGAATGTGTCCTTCCTCTTAATGTCTAAAAGAAAAGGTTAAAATTCATTGAAGCAAAATGCAACAACCCAAAATGTTGGGGAGGTCGTTTCCACAGTTATTTCATATGACAGTGCTTGGAGTGAAAGTACATGACCATGGTGAAGAAGTAAAAACACTTTACCTTGTTCCTCCTGACTGATGTCCTTATGCGTGTTTTGCACAGTTGAGCGTTTTGTGTCTTGTCATCTGTGTAGGCAACAGCCCTCTTCCCTGGGATAGAACTAGATGATATTTAGACACGTTAATTTGACTTCTCCATTGCTCACATTGATGTGGATATGATTGTAATGCTCTGTTTTGTGGGCTTCCCAAGAAAACAATAAATCCCTTACTACTTGTTCAAAATGCAGTAGCACAGATCCTAACAAATACAAGAAAGAGAATATCATTCCTGTTTTGAAAAACCTTCACTGGTCACCTGTATTATCTAGGATCAATCTGAAAGTTCTTTTACTTGTTTTTAAAGCTTTAAATGACCTAGCACATCTGTACCGTACTGAATGTCTGTTTTCATATGTTCCTATATGTGACCTGAGATCTGCACATACTGGCCTACTGCAAATACCACATGTGAAATACAGAAAGAGTGGAGAGGCTGCCTTTTGTTTTTATGCTTCTAAATGATGAAACTCACTACCACTTTTTTATGAGGCAGTCAAGCTCGGTACATTGTTTTAAAAAACATTTGAAAATATATGTTTTTAATTTTGCTTTTAGTTAAAGTGGTTCTTTGTGCTTTCTATTTCGGTTTCTTTTTTTAGTTCTCTTTAATTGTTCTTATTTTATTACGACTTTCCTAATTTTTATGTATTTATTTAATTGACATTTATGTTGCTTTACTGTATTGCTGTGTTTTCCTTTACAACTGAAAGTATATCTCTTAATTTTAATATTTTCTTTTTACGCTTGGTTTGTAAAGCACCAAAGCACTATTTGTATGAAAGGTGCTCTATAAATAAAGTTCATTATTATTATTATTATTATTATTATTATTATTATACTTTGTTACACTTTTGGTTAGGACAGAGATTCTAGTAGAGGTGGCCTGTTTTACCCCTGTTCCAAAAAATTGGAAAACTACCTTCAGAATACACTGACAATGACCATCTACTGTCTCCTCTGTGTATTGTCATCATGCATATCTTGTGTATTATTTATTGTTGTTGGTTTTGTCATTCTGTAAAGAAGCCACCTTTCAAGGCGCTATATCAAATCATGTTTGTTATTATTATTGACATTTTTCATCGTTAAATCTGGCGAAGAGTCTTAAGAGAATATCAAAGAACACGTTGCTCTTACCTATCCATTCCAAGAAATGCCCTCAGCTCGGATTGCAGAGATTGGCCTCTCTGTCTCAAATTCTGAGAAACATAGACACGATTGAAAAATGAGCATTTCTTAAGATTCACATAATATCACCAGTCAACATTTGCCACTTGACATCAAAAGAAACCATAGAGTACATGACATTTCCAATCAGTTTTCTTTCAAGGTACAATACCAATCACCTTGCCAGAAAAGTTATACTGCGGTGGATAAATATTACAAATGTCAGATACACGCAGAGTTGTTTGGATTACTATGAAAAGATTGGCAAAATATATTTCTGTTCATTATATTTCTGGGAATGACAGAGCTAAAGAGAAAAAAATGCTAACCTTTATCTCTGCAGACAGGATCGCAAGGGATTCCATTATACTGGGTTCCTATATAACAAATAATACATTATTCCAAAAACATGATATTTGTCTGTAAATTGGCAGCATGATTGTTTATCATTACAATTTGAGTTAGCTTTAATTTTGTAAACCCCAAGTAAACATAGTTTGTGCCTTTCTCTGAACTTTTTTGCATTTCAATTCAGTTGTTTGTAAGCTTATTTTACAGTTGCTAGGTTCATGAAGTTCCTGAACTGTGCAGTATTTCTTTTGGGTTTGGTGCGAATCATATTCTAACGGTTGGGGGAAAAAAGCACAGGTACCATCCCAGCATTAAACCCTGAAACTTACCTTAGCCGATTCTTCAACGAAACCAGACATGTTAACTGAGTGTTACAGTATGTTTCAAAGTGTGTATATTAAACACAACTGAGGTTCTGTTGTCTCCTTGGAGACACTTGGAACTCCTGTGATGCTGGTCCGTGTTCTATGACATCATTAGTTTTAAATGTAAATGCAGGTATTGGCACAACATAGTAAAATGATGTAAAGTTATGGATCCATTTACGATTTTCACTCAGTGCGAAAGAGTTCCTGTCGTGTAGTTAAACTTTGTGTTACGGAGGGTTAACTGGGGTTCTGGCTACTAGTTAGGCTTGGTCATTCAGTCATCTGCTTCATGCAATAGGAAGCTAAGAGATCTGTGTTTTAGTTTTACTGTTTGTTTTTGTTCTATAGATTTACAGTAGTTATTGGTCAGCTCACTTTAAAGTTGCTTTAACTAGATTCATGAAAGTCCTGAACTGTATTTCTTTTGGGTTTTGTGCAAATCATATTCTAATAGGTATTTAAAAAAGAGTATATGATAACAATTAAGTTTAGTATATTCCAAAAAAAAGTTAAAAAGTAAAAGGTATACACAGCCAAATGAAACGCTGAAACTTACCTTAGCTGATTCTTCAGCTAAACCAGACAGACTTCTCAAATTCTCAAATATTGTCAAATCTTGGGGGTGCAGAGGTGGTGGAGCCCTATACCAACAGACTCACAGCTGAAATTGCTGTGAAAAGGGCTTCTACCAAATATGAACACGTGTGTGCAAATGTATACAATTCTAAGGTTTCATTTTTTCCCATTAAAAGTGGTATAAAATATGTGGTGTGAGAAAGAAGTCCCCATTTAAGTGCATGAAACTCAGGCACTGGCGCAACAAACTGAACAAAGTTCAAGGGGGTATATGCTTTCTGTAGACACTTTATTTCCTCTTTTTCCATACTTGAAGAAATGATTTGGGAAACCTGTGGGACACTGGAGGTCATTATACATGAGCCTCTTTATGCACCTTTTAAGCCACTGAAACCTAGTTCCCTTGTTACAAGGTCTAATATTACAGTAGGTGTGGTTTCCGTCTCCTAATTTCTGAGAATGATAAAATTGGGGAATAAGTTGTAGGGAATACCACTCTTGCACTTCTAAGAAAAGACTATCTCGAATGAAACTCGCTATAGACAGACATCTTGTTGAAAAATTCTTTATTTTTTTCATTTCTAAAGTCCTTCAAAAATATTTTGTTTGTGACTTTCTCTGTTGTTCCCTTTCACACTCAACTGAACTATGTGTTATGTCTTGTAAACGTAATCAAAGATTTCACTTAGGTGTGTGGGTTAACAAAAACCCATATTGTATGAAACATTCAGTTTTACATTCAAGTTTTTTCTAACAATTGCATTCATGCTAGGACTACAGTAAACAACACTTTTTACTAAAGGAAATGAAATTGTTCATTAAACAAGACACATTGTTTTAAATGTATGCAATACGACCACACTAAAAACAACAGTGAAACTTTTCATTGAAATACTGTACGAGATAGTGCATATTCAATGGATTTCTCCCGGTGCTTTTTTTCCATCAGTCTTTTCATTTTCTTGTTCTCTACTCAGGTGTCTCCTGTTCCTTTGGTGATGTCTGCTGTACACACATGGTATCATACACTTGAGCAAAGTGTGATACCACCGTTTCTTCTTCTCCGAAAATAAAGATGAACATTGACAAAACTCAGAAGCACTCTTTTCTTTGACAGACGAACAAAACAATGCAAGAATAACCATACTCTCTGTTCCTTACTCATTTCTACCTACCTGTTTGACCACTTTGTCTCCTTCAGTCAGGACAGGTTCCTGGGGCTGACTCTGAGCAATCTGAGAAGAGCTCTCTGTGATCTTCTCCCCTACATTGGCTACATTGTGCTCTGTTTGAAATCCAGGGATCGCCTCCGGTAAGTTCCTCGGTCCTTTTTGGGACTTGAATGGGTAGAGGAAATACTGTGACTACATTTCATTGTCATGCACTGATATGTTCTGGTTTGAGTTTGATTACAGTAGGCGTTCAAGTACTTCCTTTTTATTCTAGATTGGCAGTGTTTGAGATGGTAGGAACTTGTCATATTCTCTAATTATTTTCTTTATGAGACTGAATGCTCTGTAAACATACTATTTTAGCAATTCTTAGAAATCTGAAAGCAGTGTTACCTGTATCATTTTTTGTCTTGGTAGTAGTATTGCAGCTCCAACATCAGCACTTAAAGAATAGTTTGTGATGTTACTTGTCCTTGGAGTTAGTAGACTCCTGAGAAGTCAAGAGAAATCTTACGTAAGCATGAATTATATTTCACTTTCGAAAGCAAAGTACACGTCAAGTACTTTGAAGGCATTTGTTGATACTTTTAAGCACTTTCATTGATTATTATTATTATTATTCAATTAGTTATTACAAGTCCAACATTCTCTACATTATCACACTCCATATTCAGAATGTGGGAATACAGTTGTTTTAAGGAAATGCCACTGAATATATAGTAGCTGCACTCTACAAAGATGAGTTTGCTAATTATTCAGTCAGGGACACAGCTTATACTTCAGTAGTCTTAGATCATTTAATGATGATGATTATACTTTATAACTAGAAGAAGCCCCATATCCTGTTCATCGCCCCTTTTTCAGTCATGTGGATTGACTTATACCTGAAGTGGTTAATTCTCACCTTGACATCTCAAAGAACAACTGAATCTCTACCAAGGGTGAATGTGTCCTTCCTCTTAATGTCTAAAAGAAAAGGTTAAAATTCATTGAAGCAAAATGCAACAACCCAAAATGTTGGGGAGGTCGTTTCCACAGTTATTTCATATGACAGTGCTTGGAGTGAAAGTACATGACCATGGTGAAGAAGTAAAAACACTTTACCTTGTTCCTCCTGACTGATGTCCTTATGCGTGTTTTGCACAGTTGAGCGTTTTGTGTCTTGTCATCTGTGTAGGCAACAGCCCTCTTCCCTGGGATAGAACTAGATGATATTTAGACACGTTAATTTGACTTCTCCATTGCTCACATTGATGTGGATATGATTGTAATGCTCTGTTTTGTGGGCTTCCCAAGAAAACAATAAATCCCTTACTACTTGTTCAAAATGCAGTAGCACAGATCCTAACAAATACAAGAAAGAGAATATCATTCCTGTTTTGAAAAACCTTCACTGGTCACCTGTATTATCTAGGATCAATCTGAAAGTTCGCTTACTTGTTTTTAAAGCTTTAAACAACCTAGCACGTCTGTACCGTTCTGAATGTCTGTCTTCATATGTTCCTATACGTGACCTGAGATCTGCACATACTAGCCTACTGCAAATACCACATGTGAAATACAGAAAGAGTGGAGAGGCTGCATTTTGTTTTTATGCTTCTAAATGATGAAACTCACTACCACTTTTTATGAGGCAGTCAAGCTCGGTACATTGTTTTAAAAAACATTTGAAAATATATTTTTTTAATTTTGCTTTTAGTTAAAGTGGTTCTTTGTGCTTTCTATTTCTGTTTCTTTTTTTAGTTCTCTTTAATTGTTCTTATTTTATTACGACTTTCCTAATTTTTATGTATTTATTTAATTGACATTTATGTTGCTTTACTGTATTGCTGTGTTTTCCTTTACAACTGAAAGTATATCTCTTAATTTTAATATTTTCTTTTTACGCTTGGTTTGTAAAGCACCAAAGCACTATTTGTATGAAAGGTGCTCTATAAATAAAGTTTATTATTATTATTATTATTATTATTATTATACTTTGTTACACTTTTGGTTAGGACAGAGATTCTAGTAGAGGTGGCCTCTTTTACCCCTGTTCCAAAAAATTGGAAAACTACCTTCAGAATACACTGACAATGACCATCTACTGTCTCCTCTGTGTATTGTCATCATGCATATCTTGTGTATTATTTATTGTTGTTGGTTTTGTCATTCTGTAAAGAAGCCACCTTTCAAGGCGCTATATCAAATCATGTTTGTTATTATTATTGACATTTTTCATCGTTAAATCTGGCGAAGAGTCTTAAGAGAATATCAAAGAACACGTTGCTCTTACCTTTCCATTCCAAGAAATGCCCTCAGCTCGGATTGCAGAGATTGGCCTCTCTGTCTCAAATTCTGAGAAACATAGACACGATTGAAAAATGAGCATTTCTTAAGATTCACATAACATCACCAGTCAACATTTGCCACTTGCCATCAATAGAAACCATAGAGTACATGACATTTCCAATCTGTTTTCTTTCAAGGTACAATACCAATCACCTTGCCAGAAAAGTTATACTGCGGTAGATACAGATGCAGCCATTCAAAGTGAGCGGTACAGACACGTATCGGAGGTAATTGGCTACGGTGTCGCGCATTGTGACGTACGATGACGCGCGGTACCGCGGTACGTGATTGGTTGACCGACAGGGGCACTCGTGGTCCGTTGGTCTTTCGTAGAAAGATTTACAGTAAATGTCTTTACTGTGCCCGTTGTAGTATTGAATATTTATATGGAATTTTACCACTGAAGGGAAATCTTAGTAGCTGAGCATAAAAAGAATAGGAGCATACTGTAACGCGTGTGAAGGCCATAAACGATATTAATTTTGGAACATAAACATACAGTATATGGCTGGTCTCGGTACTTTAAAGAAAACATACACGAAACATGGTTTCATTATGACCAGAATCGGTCTTGAGATATTTTTAACTTGATTTACAGTATTTGAGAGGTATGTCTTGACACCGATACTACGTAAATACTGCTCACGTATATGTTTCTAGGTTTATATTATGCATTTCATACGGTCAAATTACTTTTGAGCAACTGATGAGAAGCGCGAAACGGTATGCCCAGGACGTTTTAGTTTTTGTTTTGTTTTAATGCAGTGCGGGGACTCTGCTTTAACTATATCGCCGTGGATTGATTAGAGATATGAAGTACATACAAGTCATTTTTTAAATGTTGTAGTTCGTCTTGTAAAAATGTTACGAGTACATCATCTGTCAACAATTACACAGGTTCTGTTTCCATATTGCGGATTTTGGTTACATAATATTATTTTCTAATTTCACGTTGTGAATATATGATTTGGGCAAACAGAGCTGCAAAGAAGTACATTATGGGTTGTTGTTTTTTTTTGCAGTTTTATCTAGAACAAGCGATGCTTAAACCTTTGTCTGATTCTTGTGAAACTATCCACACGACAGTTACCTAGGAGTTGACTTTAGTGATGTCACTGATGGGATGTTTCTAAAAATCCATCCACTGTAAAACGTCTTCTCCAGTTGTCCTGCATATGTATTCGCTAATGAAGCTGTTTGTTCTGAGCCTGGTTCTCTACATTTCTGTATGAACCAGCTTACAGGGCTAAAGACAGCTTGTGTTTAAATTGAGTGTAAGGTAATTTATGCTTCTGTGTATAATGTTTCTGTAGTGCTTTTTCAGCACTCTGCATGTGACTGCGCCGGTGGCGCTGTGGGTTAGGTTCCTGACTCCCATGTCACATGGTCTGTGATCGAATCCCACCGGAGCTATGACTTCTTTTTTTAACAAACATTTCTTTGAAAAAATGAAACGTTTCCCTTGGTCAGAGATTAAATAAAACCTCACTCGCACCAAACAAATTTATATTTCTAAATATCACAACATGATCGAATTTAAGTCTTTTTAATAACAATGAATAGTCACCTATGCATTACAAAATAAA
The DNA here is from genome assembly GCF_055471065.1 of Atractosteus spatula. Lineage (NCBI taxonomy): Eukaryota > Metazoa > Chordata > Actinopteri > Semionotiformes > Lepisosteidae > Atractosteus > Atractosteus spatula. The sequence goes on from NC_142712.1 coordinate 29,974,174, forward strand.
CATTTATATTGATTTGAATCAATATTTAAATTGAATGTTTAAATATATGTGTTTAAAGGCGATATATAAAAGCGCTGATTCTTATGGAATGTGTTCCGCCGGGGATTCAAAAAATTTATTTTTTTTAATCGCGTATCTAAGGAAAATAGCAGTATAACTTTGTTCATGCACATCATTATACAGTATCTCATTTTGTATTTCTATAAAAAAAAATTGTTTGCCCAGCCACTGTTGTTGTTATTGTTTTTATCCTGTAAAGCGCTTTGAGGAGCACAGCTTTCTCACCACTTAGATTACTTTTTGACACCATCCTTACACAAAGCAGAAACTGTATTTTCCGATGACATACAAGTGGAAAGATTACAGATTTTAATCGTTTTTTTTTCTGAACCAGGGAAAATCTGATCATGTTTCTCTATAACAATAATAAAAAACTTTATTTTACATATCACCTTTAAAAGAAGCATCTCAAAGCAATACAGTGGATGTAAACCACAGATTACAAAGTAAATACCCAGACAAACGCAAACGCGTTTTTAATAAAATGCGTTCATTCATTCAACAGAGAGAGAGCGTAAAACCTGGGTGTAACAGCTGTTCCTTTTTCTGATCACTCGCTCTCTGGATAAACGTCTCGCCTGTCCTGTTCTTTGTTTTCCTAATTTGCCGATTATGCCTGCTGCGATCCACTCCTACCCTCACACCTAAAGAAGACTATTTTAAATTTCTTTCCGCATCCTTAAGGTGATATCACATAAAGGTGATATGTAAAATAATGTTTTTTTATTATTGTTATAGAGAAACATGATCAGATTTTCCCCGGTTCAGAAAAAAAGATCTAAAGTATACTAGTTAAGAAAAATAAATCTAAACGGGGAGAAAGCTATGCTGAAAGTTTATTAAGATACTTAGAAGACAAAGATATCAATTTATTTTAGTTAAAATTTTATATATCACCTTTAAAAGTGGAATCTCAAAGCAAATTAAATACCCAACACTGATTGTACCCATCTGTCATGCTAATAAAACACCTTGAATTGAATTGAACTGAGGGAGAGAGGGGGGGAGGGCGAGCGAGATAACCAGGACGTAAGGCAAATAAGATACACTCCACAGGCATTCACAACAGCAACATATGAAACGTTTGCACATATAGTTAAGTTATTACTTGGTTTTCAAAGTGCAATGAAATACAATATTGTTGTTGTTGCTGTTCTTGTTGTTTTTATCCTGTAAAGCGTTTTGAGAAGCCACCTTTAAAGGCGATATATACTGTAAAAGCGCTGATTCTTATGGAATGTGTTCCGCCGGGGATTCAAAATCTTTTTAATTTTTTTTTTAATCGCGTATCTAAGGAAATCTCAGTATAACTTTGTTCATGCACAAACAGTGGCATGTTACACTATTAATTTGGGTGTCTCCTCTTGCCAGAAAGCTCTAAATTGCATTTTGAGTGCGGTTTTTGACTTTGAAACTGCGACACTTTAAACTGCGACACTTATCATTCAACCAGAGCTCGAAATATCACAAGGACCCTCAAGAGCACAGCAAAGACTGTATTAAAAGAATCGCGGATCTAAAGAAATTAATAAGATATAATTATATTGTATGTTACACCTACAGTAGTTCACTGCTTTAAATACATCGAATTAAGAAAGTTAGGTGTAGCACTTTAGATCTTTTTTTCTGAACCAGGGAAAATCTGATCATGTTTCTCTATAACAATAATAAAAAACATTATTTTACATATCACCTTTAAAAGTGGCATCTCAAAGCAATACAGTAGATGGAAAAACAGTTAAAAGGGACCAAAGTAAATACCAGACAAACGCAAACGCGTTTTTAATAAAATGTTTTTATTAATTCAGCAGAGATATAAAGTTAATATCGAAATAAAGTTATTTTTCAAGCAATGCAACAAACGTCGGGCAAAGTGTTTTTTTTACTCCAACATTGACAGCCACATCTTAAATCTTGTCAGTCAGCTCTTTTTTCTCTATTTGAATTGTGGCTTACACATCGCACAACTTTAAAAGCTAGAAAGACAGGTTTCGATTCACATTAGCTGGCGAGCCTTGTTTTGTCAATGGACAGCACAAAAAAACAGACAATACACAGGGGTGGGCGGGGAGGGCAAGCGAGAGAGAGAGTTTTTTACCCTCTGTCAAAAATCCCAAATAACCCGGGGCAGAGACTCTGGGGGGATCATTGCGTGGTACAGAGCGGAGCTTAGTCAATTCTTATGGAATGTGTTTTCTTTCTTCTTTTTTTCAGCATGGAATAAACCTGTTACTTGATTCATATTGTAATGTTTCATAGCCGTTCAGGGACGCCAAATATGTAACGTTGTGGCTCTCTGAAGGCACCAGTTCTGTAGGGTTTGGGCATTTACTGAGACAATTATCAATTGTAGCAGTAAATCACAAAGTTGATTCTTTTGATGGCTTTAGAATCCAACCGTGCGACATAACTCAAACAACGCACACACACAGGTACTAATACACGAGGATACATTTATTAATACATAGAATATGCATGTAAACCTAACAGATCTTATCGAGAGGGTTATCCGAATACAAAAGGTATATATTCAATCAGTTATGAAGTGTTACACATATCAAGAGGACATACGTTCAGTATATCATTCATTAAGACCGTTTCGTAAAGTGAACTTGGTTACAACTTCTACATTAGATACTCAAAACAAGTACATAACTCTTAGGAATTAAATTGATATCAACTGGTTGGGATAACAATTGAATTCTCGAGCTGTAATGCATTGAAGTTGAATACTCATCCAATTTCTGGGGATTCAGATCTCCTGCGGGCACAAAGAAACAGTTGCAGGCTGTTGCTGTCCAATCCGCGCTCTCTGGCTGTGTGCCAGGCTGTGCTGTGCGGCTTGCGACGGTGCGCTGCTGATGCTCACTGTCCGGCTAGTTAGTGTTGGCTTTAACTAGCAAAGTTTGTGCACAGGAGAAAAGATGACTGTGGATCCCAGCAAGTCAGGAAGAGGACCGGTTCGTTCCTGATGAAGCGCTAGTTCTGAATAGTGATTCAGCTGTCCACAGTTCCGACCTGTTCATGAGGCCTGCTGCTGGTTACTCTCTGGCAACCTCCACTCTAGACTCTTAGAACAAAGGAAAGTTCTGGCCCTCGGACACACTGGCCGTTCCGTGGTTGTCCGGGCTGAGTCTCAGGATGGTCAGGAGGCGCGCTGCGAGAATGTCCTGCCCTTGGGAGCCTTCTGCTCCTGGGCCGTCCTGCCCTGGAATTCTCCTTTGAATTCCCTTTAGAACAGTCCACAGAATCCTCTCCAGAATCTTACTGAATCTCCCGAATCTGAATCTCCAGGCCTGTGTTGCCTGTTTTTACCTGGAGGAACTTCAGCTTGTTGATTGGCTGAAAGTTCCATGGGCATCAGAGTCCCACGTGGGTTACTCAGCCCTACCAGTCCCTGATTGGTTGATCAAGGTGAGATATGAGTCACTTAGTCCTGACACTTAGTAATGCAGTCCAGATGTCCATCCGGCACTCCCTAGACTGATAGGCGCCAGTGGATGACCATTGATCATGATAGCCAGACTTAGCTAAGTGCATCCCCCTTTGGGAGCTGTCCTAGGAAACCTTAAATCACCCTGCACTAATGGTCTCTCTGTGGCTGCACCACAGAGATGAACAGAGAAATGGGGCCTCATTTGGGAAGCTCAGAAACACTTAATTCTGCCTTATTATTAAGCCTCGCCGCTACATATCCCCCCTTTTTGAAGGTCACGAGGTCCTGAGGCGTTGTTGCCTTCAAAACAAAACAGAGTTAAGTGATGTCCCTTGCCATTAGAACATTAATCTTAAATGTCTACATTACTCCTCGAGAATTCATACCGGAACCAGCATTGGATACAAACAGGATGAATAACATCTGGAGTATGTATAAACACGGTAGGAGACATTATCTAAGTCTAGGAATTACACATCAGGAAGCTCACTGTCAATATCTGATACCTCTGTAGTAGATATTTGGGGAGAAGTCACTTCCTTTCTTTTGACATGCTACCTTTGACTCATTCATGCTACCCGGAGTACATCTTGATGTGAGAGTACAGCATTCAGAGTACATCCAGTCATGATCCAGCTACCCGGCAGTAGTGTTACAATAACAACAGTTCCTGTTCCCAGCCCCCCTGATGAACCACAACACCTGTGTTGGGCACCTGCCAGGGTGGTTTGGAGGTTTGTTCCATTAAAGCAAACTAACTACCTGTACCTCTTCAGGGCTTACTGTTTCTTGGATTTCTATCCAATTCAATAGTGTGGCACCTGAAGGCATCCACGACCTCAAGTTTGGTCTTATATTGTCTGGTTCCAGACCGTACAGTGTTAAGTTCAAGCTGTACTATGGCCTCCTCGGGAACTTACAGGAACTGTTTGATTAGGTAGCTGCATTGCGGTAGCTGTATCATGCCTGTCACAAGTCATAGTGTCAGTTAAATGTGGTGTGTTGACCAGCCATTTACGTCCCACCTGCTCTTCATGGGGTTCATTAACCTCCCTCTGCCCATTAGTAGCTTTACACCCTTCATTGGTGAATCGTTTAGACACAGCCAATGGATAGCTTTGGTAGCCATACCCATCTCAAGATTTGGAACCGAATTCAATCTTGGATTGCCTTCTGGGTGAGCTATGAGCGATGGGGTTAACGTCACATACTCCTCTACTGAGAAGAGTGGAATCAAGTGGGTTGGGAATTGTGCCGTGGCTAGACTGGCTACAGTGGCACTAAACTCCCTTAACAGGTCTTGTGTCAACATTCTGGCCTGTTGCACACAAGCATAAACCCACTGTATAACACCAACAATCATGTCCACTGGTTGGGGAATAAGGTTTAACCCTGTTGCATAGGAAGTTGCCTGTAGGATTTTCCCTAAGCTTTCCAACTTTTGCTGCTGTCGATACAGTCTGTCACTACCCTCTGGCCTCTCTGACACCTGCCTTCTTGGGGCAGTCAGGGTGAGAGTGCCAGTAGCACACAAACCTACCAAAAAGAGCAAATGCACAACAGTGGTGGCAGCAATCAGTCCTCCCAAAAGTCTTTTAGGGTGGCTGATCCCAGTCATCTCCTTCTGAGTGACTGTTGCCTTTCTAAGCTGGCGCAGCGTGTACATGGTGTCTTTCTCAGTATGCCATGTGGCATCTTGGGCACCAACATCCTGGAAATCTGGGGAGATCTGACACAGCTGCTGATGCTGCTCCTCCATTTCCAGGGCATCTGCTTTTTTCGATTTGTTCATGCCTGTGCTCTAGGAACCCTGCAGGGGGTGGTGCAGCGGTGGAGCATGCCTGACCCTCGGCTGAGTGGTCATCTGGAGCACCTGAGTGATCTGAGATTGTTACCCCATTCTCACTGTTCCGGTCCACCGTGCACACTTCCTGATTGAGGAATCCCTCTATCGGCATGTTTACAATCGTTCGCTGGGCGTGGGTGTAGGACACCTGCTCGCTCCCCCCTTCCCTCGCTAGGGGTTCAGGGAGCTGCCCCAGCACTGGGATAGCTAGTTCACTGTCTTCGAACTCGCTATCACCCACCAGGCCCATGTCAGTGCAGGCGGGGATTCTGATACCCCTCTTTGCGATGTCCTGCACTGGCAGGCGGGTGGCTTGACCATCCAGCTCCAGTCTGGGTGAACCACTGTTGGTCAGACTCAGACTGACAGACTGAGCTGGTGGCTGTAAGAAAACCGGCTCGGCTTTCATTCCCTGTCCCTTCTGGGGGACTGGGTGTGTTGAAAACCCTGCCGTTGAGGCAGGAACAATCAGGTCAGTCTCACTCACTACCTGGTAGTTGTGAGAAATAATGTTACCTGACTGCAGGTTCCCTGGGTCACAGCAGAGGGAATCGGCATCTGGGATCAGGTGTGTCCACAGCGCAGTAGTCTCAGCGTCCAGCTGGACCTCCTGTCTAACCTGTGAATGTTGCACCAGGGGCACCTGGCGGTGGCCCCGTGACAGCTGCTCAAGCAGATCCTCACTAATAGAGGACCTCTCAGGGCTAAGGGTGAGGGCTACATCACCAACCTGCTCTCCTGCCATCTGGATCCCTTCCACCACTGCAGGGTGGTGGTCCTGACCCCTCTTGGGTGCCAGGGTGCACAGGGAAAGCTCCTTTTCATCGCCAGGTGGGGAGATCTGCTCCTCTTTAGGGATGAAAAAGGGGTGTGCTTTACCTGGTGGATCAGGCGGCTGCTTGGAGCACCGCTCCTGTGGCATGGAGGCTGTTGTGACCTTGGCCAGGGCACGACTTCCCTGTATATCTGGGAAACAAGATAATATTTTTATTTCTTGTCCAGAGGGAACAGAAGGAATCTCCGCATAGGCTTCTGTGTTCGGTGGGCACTGTGTGAGCACAGTCTGCCTCTTGGCCCCCCTTTCCTTCTGTACAGAAGGCTTAGGAGCCTTGACCTGTTTCCACACTTTGCCTTTCTGGTGATCCACCAAAGGTTCCTCTCTGAGTCGCATGCCCTTTTCTTTTTCTACCCGTTTGAGCTTGCCGTGTGACATCAAACACCTTTCAACCTCAGTGTCAATCAGTGTCTCACTGGGTAAGACATCTCCCATGGCAGTCTTGAGGTAAAAGCTTCCTGCTTTTCCTCTGTGTTTTACTGCCTGCTCTGTGACTTCAGGGGTGGAGTCAGCACTCACTTGGGAGTGGCTGACCTCATCCAGGCAGGAACCCTTCCGCTCAATCAGATAGACTGAGGGAGTGGGAGGGGGCGGGTCTCCGCCTCCTCCAGTGGAGAGTATCAGCTCATTCACGCTTCCGGCAGCCCTGGGGAGCGGTTGTCCCTGTCCTAATAAAGCTTGTTCAAGCCTGGCCAGGCGGGCGGCTACTGAATCCTTTTGTTCAGCTTTATCTAGCCCTTTCCCTCCCCCGGTGTTCTCATGGCACTTAGGACGCTGGGTGCGGTCCTGTGTGCCTGCTTTGGAACGGGGCTTAGCCAGCTCAGGAGCCTGTGCTCCTTCGAGCAGGAGGGAATTAACCCTGCTGGCTCTGACGGCGAACACAGTCGCTTTAGCAGCTTTTTGCTCAGAGCGACTTTGGACATCATACTCCCAGGCTTTCTGCACGAATCTTTTAATATCAGTCATTTTCATGGTCTGTGCATCTGTATGCATTAAGATCATCTTTCTGACTGATGGGTGGAGATTCGCAATGAATAAACCCTTGAAATGTATGTTCTCTTCGCAACCCTCATCATTTCGCCCTGCAAAATAAGTTCGTCTAAGTCTCTCGTAATATTCGCGAGGGGACTCTGCTCTCTCGTGCTTAATGTTAAGGGCGGCGGCTATCGCGGCAGTCGGATCAATAAACGCACTGTATTCCTCGATAAGTGCATGACAAAGCTGTTCAAAGTCATTACAGACTTCTTTCATCTGCCTAGCCATCCACTCATGTACAGCTCTGCTGGTAGTTTTCCTGACCAGAAACACTTTCTCCTGTTCTGTGGCGTTTGGCAGGAACTGCAGGTTATACCTGAGGTCTTGAATATAACTCTCGATATTATTCTCTGACACTGCGGGGTCAAATCTCTCTACGTCCTTCGCTAGCTCTCTCAGAGAATGGAGATTTATTCTTCTAGCTTCTCCGCTGACGGAGATATGGAAGAGATCGTGGTCAGACTTGTCGCTGCTAGAGAGAGTGCTTAATAGCGACTCGAATTCAGACCTTTTAGCAACCATCGTTAAACTTAAAGAGTATTACTTTTAAGCACGAAATCACAGTTTTACCACAGAAAACCACAAGATCAAGTATGCAATCAACCCTGTAGATCGCAAAAGATCACAAAACACTCAAGCACTGCTTAAAGAGCAAGGGGAACTTTTTTTTTTCTTTCGGCTTTCAGCACACTGTATTATCGTGTATGAAACCCGCGGCGTTTTATATGAATTATTCCGCTTGGTTGATTCATTTCAGTCTTGCCACGCCCACCCAGGGACGCCATAAATGTAATGTTTCATAGCCGTTCAGGGATGCCAAATATGTAACGTTGTGGCTCTCTGAAGGCACCAGTTCTGTAGGGTTTGGGCATTTACTGAGACAATTATCAATTGTAGCAGTAAATCACAAAGTTGATTCTTTTGATGGCTTTAGAATCCAACCGTGCGACATAACTCAAACAACGCACACACACAGGTACTAATACACGAGGATACATTTATTAATACATAGAATATGCATGTAAACCTAACAGATCTTATCGAGAGGGTTATCCGAATACAAAAGGTATATATTCAATCAGTTACGAAGTGTTACACATATCAAGAGGACATACGTTCAGTATATCATTCATTAAGACCGTTTCGTAAAGTGAACTTGGTTACAACTTCTACATTAGATACTCAAAACAAGTACATAACTCTTAGGAATTAAATTGATATCAACTGGTTGGGATAACAATTGAATTCTCGAGCTGTAATGCATTGAAGTTGAATACTCATCCAATTTCTGGGGATTCAGATCTCCTGCGGGCACAAAGAAACAGTTGCAGGCTGTTGCTGTCCAATCCGCGCTCTCTGGCTGTGTGCCAGGCTGTGCTGTGCGGCTTGCGACGGTGCGCTGCTGATGCTCACTGTCCGGCTAGTTAGTGTTGGCTTTAACTAGCAAAGTTTGTGCACAGGAGAAAAGATGACTGTGGATCCCAGCAAGTCAGGAAGAGGACCGGTTCGTTCCTGATGAAGCGCTAGTTCTGAATAGTGATTCAGCTGTCCACAGTTCCGACCTGTTCATGAGGCCTGCTGCTGGTTACTCTCTGGCAACCTCCACTCTAGACTCTTAGAACAAAGGAAAGTTCTGGCCCTCGGACACACTGGCCGTTCCGTGGTTGTCCGGGCTGAGTCTCAGGATGGTCAGGAGGCGCGCTGCGAGAATGTCCTGCCCTTGGGAGCCTTCTGCTCCTGGGCCGTCCTGCCCTGGAATTCTCCTTTGAATTCCCTTTAGAACAGTCCACAGAATCCTCTCCAGAATCTTACTGAATCTCCCGAATCTGAATCTCCAGGCCTGTGTTGCCTGTTTTTACCTGGAGGAACTTCAGCTTGTTGATTGGCTGAAAGTTCCATGGGCATCAGAGTCCCACGTGGGTTACTCAGCCCTACCAGTCCCTGATTGGTTGATCAAGGTGAGATATGAGTCACTTAGTCCTGACACTTAGTAATGCAGTCCAGATGTCCATCCGGCACTCCCTAGACTGATAGGCGCCAGTGGATGACCATTGATCATGATAGCCAGACTTAGCTAAGTGCATCCCCCTTTGGGAGCTGTCCTAGGAAACCTTAAATCACCCTGCACTAATGGTCTCTCTGTGGCTGCACCACAGAGATGAACAGAGAAATGGGGCCTCATTTGGGAAGCTCAGAAACACTTAATTCTGCCTTATTATTAAGCCTCGCCGCTACAATATGGATGCCCGGTTCCGCCGGGGATTCAACATTTTTTATTTTTTTTTTAATCGGGTATCAAAGGGAATACCGGTATAACCCTGTTCATGCACAAACAGTGGCATGTTACATTATTGATTTCTCTTGCCAGAAAGCTCTAAATTGCATTTTGAGCGCGGTTTTTGACTTTTTTTAAATTGCATTTTGAGCGCGCACAGCACATACAAGGGTTAATTGCACAATGAACTGCGCCAAGAAATTTAAAATAGTCTTCTTTAGGTGTGACGGTAGGAGTGGACCGCAGCAGGCATAATCAGCAAACCAGGAAAACAAAGAACAGAACAGGTGAGACGTGTATCCAGAAAGCGAGTGATCAGAAAAAGGAAATGGTGTTACGCCCAGGTTTTCGACCCAATTGTTTTAACTTGCTAATGCATCAGACACATTTCCTGGTGTATTGTGTTTTAAATAAAATAGGAGTGTCTTTCCCTGGTATTAGCTCATCGGTATGGTGTAAGTTTTATCTGTACCATACCATACAGTATATAGGTACAGAATTCAAGCTGCACCACTGTATCGCTTTGGTAAGGAGACGGAGAATGGCCAAAATCACGAAGACTCTCTCACACCAAATAATGAAGATGAAAAGAAACGGGAAGTCAACACGAGACATTGGACAGCAGTTGGCTTCCATGGACATCTTCGTTTCTGAAAGCACAGTGAGACGACATTATAAAGGGGAGAGGAGGCAAAGAGAATCTAAACCGAGGACGATTCAAAGGTAAATAACGTTCTAAAAATACCTTTCTTGCATGTAAATACAACTACGCACATTATTTTTAAAACTAACTGTTGATCCCTTTTTTTTCAAGTCCTATTGTGCGAGCTATCGACAAACTGACTGATGAAAATGATGAGCTACCGGCGATGCAAGTCCAAAGACGGCTATGGGCTGACCTCGGTGCGACCGTTAGCCCGACATCGATAAGAAGAGAGCGCAGGAGGCTTGGATGGAGATACAGAAAAACCAACACATGCCCCATGATAAGGCTAAAAAACAAAGAGGAAAGACTCAAACAAGCGCTCCAATGGATTGAACAGGGGGAGGCATTTCAGGATGTACTTTTCACCGACAAAACAACAGTGGCTCTGGAACTGTTTTCAACAATGGCATTTTGCAAAAAGGGGAGATATGTGGACAAGCCAAAGCCCAAACATCCACTGAAGGTTCACATCTGGGGGGGTATATCTCGAATTCTTCGAGGAAGTCGTGGTCACACAGCATGCCGCCCCATATATCAGGAGCAGTTTGGATCAAGGCACCGTCTCTTTCAAGACAACGATCCGAAACACACAGCAGCAAGGGCGAGGCTTATAGCAGAAGGAGTGAACTGGGTGAAAACTCCAGCCGAATCCCCAGATCTAAATCCGATAGAGATGGTTTGGCATTCGTTGAAAGACTATGTTCGGAAAACTGCTAAGCACGTCACAAAGCAGGAACTGATCGATGCGATCTATAAATTCTTGGAGGAAGAACTGACCGAACAAAATTGTAACAATTTTATTAACAGGCTGTTTCGTGTTCTTCCTAGGATTGTTGACCGGGGCGGGGGACATTCGGGAATGTGAGTCTGAGAAAGACAGTCTCACGTTTGTGGACAAAAAAAAATGTAAAAAAAACAATTACTTTTTGTCAATGGAAACCGGTGTGTGTGTCTCTCTCTGCTGGATGTCTCCCTCTCTCTCTGCTGAATGAATAAAAGCATTTTATTAAAAACGCGTTTGCGTTTGTCTGGTATTTACTTTGGTCCCTTTTAACTGTTTTTCCATCTACTGTATTGCTTTGAGATGCCACTTTTAAAGGTGATATGTAAAATAAAGTTTTTTATTATTGTTATAGAGAAACATTATCAGATTTTCCCTGGTTCAGATCTAAAGATCTAAAGTGCTACACCTTACTTTCTTAATTCGATGTATTTAAAGCAGTGAACTACTGTAGGTGTAACATAACATTCAGAAATACAATCGAGAATAGTTTTGTGGTGTTTGTTTAGATGAAACGTTCCTAAAACGTATAACGTAACAAAATTAAAGACGATTAAAATCTGTAATCTTTCCACTTGTACTGTATGTCATCGGAAAGTTTCTGCTTTGTGTAAGGATGGTATCAAAAAGTAATCTTAAGTCGTGAGAAAGCTGTGCTCAATGTATTTAAGGGACTTAAAAGTAAAAGGAGATGCTTCATATTGCTTGACTAATTTTAAAAACTAAGTTATAAATGCAGACGCTCCCTCGGTGCCGCGCCGGGTGTAAATATCAAAATGTACATTCGTCCCGGGCACAGGCCGAAGAGCGCCCGGCTGGGGTGCGCGGGGAAGAGCAGGACAGGAGTGAAAGGCGGGGTTAAGGAAGGCGTACAGTCTGGGCAGGTATAGATTACACTTTTCTAAAACGTATTTGAAAAATAAAAACGATTACAATCTAATCCTTCCACGTTTGGTCCCAAAATCCCAAGAAAAATACATCTAAACGGGTAGAAAGCTATGCTGAAAGTTTATTAAGATACTTAGAAGACAAAGATACTGTATGAATTTATGTTGCATTAGTCTGATTATGATTAAAAAAACACATATAATTAAACACGCGTTTGCGATTTAAATCAAAACACGATTTAAATCAATATAAATGTTTATATTGTAACGCATACTGTCCAGCCTCCATTTCTCTATAAAAATTTACTCTATTACAAATTTACAATTTGTTGATAATAGAAATGTTAGGTTCTCTAAAGCTTTGTGATAGCTGACCCACCCAGGCAGCAAAAGATCAGCTGCACTGGTAAGATGCGACACCGAAGATATGATTAATAACCTTTTAAATCTGAAGGGAGATCTGAAGGGATCCCCCCCGCCCCTCACACACACAATAGAAGCAGGAAGCAGAAGCAGGGACCGTTGTCAGAAGGGAAGAAGGTGACTATTCATTGTTATCAAAAATGACTTAGAATCGATCATGTTGTGATATTTTGAAATATAAAAGTCAATTGATTGTCCATAATATCGCTATTCTATTTTTTCGAAGAAATGTTTGTTAAAAGAAAAGTCCAACACCAGCTGGATTTGAACACACAACCCAGGAGTTGGTAATCGGGCACGTAGACCAGTGGGCTACAAGGGAAGTCACGTGAAAAGTGAGGCGAAACAGCCCTACACAGCCCTGTCGCAGTACACGAATATAATCATATCATTATTAAATTCTTTAGATACGCGATTCCATATTATATTAGCAGAAAAGCTTAAAACTACCACTTTTTCACACGCTATTTCACATGTTAGTTAAATACTTCGATGCTTAAAATGTTTAGGGAGAAATGGAATTTCTGTGTGTATTTTTCCTTTAAAGTACCGATTCCTGGAATCTGACTGGCTGACACCCTTCCGAAGTGGTTCCATAATATCTGGTATACAGAAAAGAAAGCGTTGATAAAAAAGCCTGGATTCTCATGTATCTCATACAAGTATCTTTTAATACAGTCTTTGCTGTGCTCTTGAGGATCCTTGTGGTATTTTGAGCTCTAGTTGAATGATAAGTGTCGCATTTTAAATCATTTTCGTAGTAAGAAATTATGAAACGCCCTGTTAAAAGCAAGGGAGTTTTTATGCCCGTTGAAGTAAAAGAAAATGCCTGACAAAGTAGGGCTTGGACAGATTCCAAGTGCTTGTACAAATGTGCTAAATAAATTATACTTTCAGTATACAGCTTGTCCAAACTCATTCATTATTAATACTATTAGTAATGTCTTCGGTAAAGGCTTTGATGCATAAATATTTCTGATAAAGGTAGGTTGTGTACTTTTGTCCAACTGAGCAATCTTGCTTTCATAAAATATACCAACATTTTAATGACTGATGATTAACATGCTGTAATACACAGTTCAAATTTAAAAGCTCAAATGCTGTACATGAGAGGTTAAGCTCCCACTGGCGGTTTTACAAGGTGATGCTGAATACATTCCGGCATGACGTCAAATGACGCGATTAACCGCGTGATACTGCGTGATACCGCGACACGCCCACCGGGGTATGCCGCGAAATACCCCACCCATTTTGAATGGCTGCATCTGTACTCTTTTTCAAATACCTATTAGAATATGATTTGCACAAAACCCAAAAGAAATACAGTTCAGGACTTTCATGAATCTAGTTAAAGCAATTTTAAAGTGAGCTGACCAATAACTACTGTAAATCTATAGAACAAAAACAAAGAGTAAAACTAAAACACAGATCTCTTAGCTTCCTATTGCATGAAGCAGATGACTGAATGACCAAGCCTAACTAGTAGCCAGAACCCCAGTTAACCCTCCGTAACACAAAGTTTAACTACACGACAGGAACTCTTTCGCACTGAGTGAAAATCATAAATGGATCCATAACTTTACATCATTTTACTATGTTGTGCCAATACCTGCATTTACATTTAGAACTAATGATGTCATAGAACACGGACCAGCATCATAGGAGTTCCAAGTGTCTCCAAGGAGACAACAGAACCTCAGTTGTGTTTAATATACACACTTTGAAACATACTGTAACACTTAGTTAACATGTCTGGTTTAGTTGAAGAATCGGCTAAGGTAAGTTTCAGGGTTTAATGGTGGGATGGTACCTGTGCTTTTTTCCCCCAACCGTTAGAATATGATTCGCACCAAACCCAAAAGAAATACTGCACAGTTCAGGAACTTCATGAACCTAGCAACTGTAAAATAAGCTTACAAACAACTGAATTGAAATGCAAAAAAGTTCAGAGAAAGGCACAAACTATGTTTACTTGGGGTTTACAAAATTAAAGCTAACTCAAATTGTAATGATAAACAATCATGCTGCCAATTTACAGAGAAATATCATGTTTTTGGAATAATGTATTATTTGTTATATAGGAACCCAGTATAATGGAATCCCTTGCGATCCTGTCTGCAGAGATAAAGGTTAGCATTTTTTTCTCTTTAGCTCTGTCATTCCCAGAAATATAATGAACAGAAATATATTTTGCCAATCTTTTCATAGTAATCCAAACAACTCTGCGTGTATCTGACATTTGTAATATTTATCTACCGCAGTATAACTTTTCTGGCAGGGTGATTGGTATTGTACCTTGAAAGAAAACTGATTGGAAATGTCATGTACTCTATGGTTTCTATTGATGTCAAGTGGCAAATGTTGACTGGTGATGTTATGTGAATCTTAAGATATGCTCATTTTTCAATTGTGTCCGTTTCTCAGAATTTGAGACAGAGAGGCCAATCTCTGCAATCCGAGCTGAGGGCATTTCTTGGAATGGAAAGGTAAGAGCAACGTGTTCTTTGATATTCTCTTAAGACTCTTCGCCAGATTTAACGATGAAGTGATATTGTATTAAGAGGCCTTTGGTGTAGGCTAAGCAGCCATAGGTTTGAAAATATTACTGCAGCCTGACTGCTTCAATTTCAGCTATGTAGTAGAGAACATTCCAAACAGAAGCCGGCCTACCTTCTTTTCTTTGTACCTGATAAAGATGAGGATGGCTTTAAAGATACAGCTAAACTTTTGCAGAACCATTCAAGGACATTGTTACTGTTTGTTGTAGAAGCCAAAACTATGAGAATCTCAAAATCTAAAAATCTCATGGCGTCAGAATGTACAACTTTAAAAAAAAGTAAATAATAATAATAAACATTAATTTATATAGCGCCTTGAAAGGTGGCTTCTTTACAGAATGACAAAACCAACAACAATAAATAATACACAAGATATGCATGATGACAATACACAGTTACAGTAGAGGAGACAGTAGATGGTGGTACTAAATCAAGTGGGAGCAGAAGGATAAAGAACAGGGGTGAGTTTCCCGAAAACGATTAATCTTAGAGACTAACGAGCAAATTTACGATGTACGTATGTAACGTACTAGCTACTTTTTTGTGCGTTTCCCCAAACCCCTCTTAATCGGTCATTTCACGAGCGAGTATAAAGTACTTCTTTGTTAACCCCGCCCCTGAAGTCGCTCAGCAAAAAGCATCACAAGTCGATTGAAAAACAATCGATTGACAATTCTTTCATTATATGGTGTCGGTTTTGGTCCTTCAGTGGGATGAAATAAAGTTGTGAAAAGGAATATGAAGTCAACTTGAGATCCATTTAAGCGAAAGCATATAGATAGGCACAAAATGGGACCCTTATTGTTTCTAAGAGAAAAGAAATGACTGACATGCCGTAAAAGGAAACCAAGATTAACTGCGTGGACAGTGTATGCGTCCCGCACGACGTCTTTGATTTAAAGCAATATTTTTTGGCGCGCTGCCATTGTTAAGAATCACAGTGTTTCATGAGAAAAAACTGTTATTTATGGTTATTGGGTGTATTGGAACTAAATGGAAAAATTAACTACTAAGCTTGGCATGTGTCACTCAACAAATTCAGGACCTATAATCAAATTTCAAAACAAGTAGGTCTAAGCTTTACCGTCAACAATCACGACAGAACATAAAAAGGTATTGGAACTTTAAATATTGTATCGACCGCGGGTTTCGGTAGGGAATGGAGCAGGCGTGGGACTCAGGGAATGGGGCTGAACAACACATTTATTAACTCGAATCGGGAAAGGTACACACACAGGGACAGGGGTTCCAGCGCTGCACCTACACTAACACACACACACACACACACGAAGGGAAGAGACTGTATCCCAGCCTCCCTCCGGCTATACAGTCCGGTAGTCCCCAGGTGCTGTTCTCAGCCCGCCTTGCGTGCGCATGGCTAAAGCGCCCTGCGTGGCGCTACATTAGAAATACATGTCAGGCCCAATGATTTCACTTCAATAATGCATTGCTGCATTTCATCCTGAAAATAATATCATCTAGTCAAGTATAAAACTTAGCCTTTCTTTTCAATTAAGTGTATTCTAACGGATTGGGGTTCTCTGGGCATGTGCCCTGGCAGCTCCCAAACAAATACAAGTAGAGGAGAAATTACAGATAAAAGAAAGAAAACATAAAAAGAACAAAAAACAATTAACTGCCAGCGGTAATGACGTAAATATTTATGTAACCAAGTTATATTTTTACATATATCAATGTTTTCCTTGCTTTGGCATTTTTCACGTTCTTTATGGAATTTAATACAATCTAAACCCCACCTCAAAAGTACTAAAAGAGGGAGTATTATTAAACATTTGACTTAGGAATATGAAATATACCCAAGACGACTAATAAATTCATCACTGTATAAATAAATGTTCTTTTTTCGAATTTCCTCTTACATAGTACAACAAAATATCAAAATCCTTCATATAAACTCGGAGTATCCTCTATTTCCAGAGGACTCCCATGCCGTGCAGTGACTGTGCTCTGTCTGGCGATCTCTGGCGCTCAGGGTGGGCAGGAGGCGGCCAGTTTAAGAAGCACTTAGTGATGAACGAGCGGGTCGGGGAGCACGTAGATGACAAAGGATTTAACGTGCTACTTCAGTTCCGATGGGTTTTGGGAAAGACTCGTCAATTAACGATCGATCTCAAGAGTGAGTTTACGGTGTTCTTAGCGCTACGATGCTTTAGGGAAACAGAATAATAATATCTAGAAGGATATACCATATATAAAAATATAAAGAATGATATATGATATATAACAGTAATAGATTACATATATAAATGTAATTATATAATATTATATATTATTAACACCATACCCACCATCTATGTACATTCACATGACCACACACATCAAATCAATATAAAAACAATCACAATGAATAGAATGCGCGCAGAAATCGCCCCTTTCTCTCCCCATCTTTCAGCACATTATACGTCCTCTCCGCGATACAAGCCGATATCCGTTATCTTACTCTACAATGCACCTTTTCCCGTGTTGTACGTTAACATTTGGTTGATAAAATCGACACACCTACAATATTAAATAAGAAAGAAAACAATTATAACACAGCGGCTGACAGAGCCTCTAGATCAGAAACCCGTTCGCGGCACACGCGCTGAATGTCTCTCTCTCTCCTGCTCAGCAAAACACAACATGTGGGTCAACACTGTGTGAGGCATTAAACACCACCTTCCTGCATCACCGCGATTCATCTGGCACACAACTGTACTATTTACAGAAATAATATATATAATGTCGCCACACGAATCTGTAATAAAAATAAAATAAAAAATGCCGCTGGCACGCTCACCTGCAGGAGCACGTGTCGCCCCACACTCGCTCCACTCCGGCACGTGGTCATCTCGCCACAGGCCCTCAGACCAGACACCCCGACTTTCCCCTCCAGCAAGAGACCATCAGGGCAGCACAGCGCGCCACTACATCACACCGCACTCGTCAGCAGCTCAAACAGAAAATAAACGGATTCAAGTCAAGTGGCAGGAGCTCGCTGAAGAGAGACAGTGATGGCGTCTCACCCGCCTGGCGGCCACAGCGCGTCTGAGGGCTCCCCAGAGAAACGAGCCGCCTGTGACCCCAGGGGCACCTTCACTGGCGCCCCGCCACCAACACACCCCAAGGGCTGTCGCACAGCCACCTCCATAAAGAAAAACGGAACTAATTTGGGGGAAGTTCACAAAAATAAAATAATAAAATAAAAGATGACATCATACAACCAGGGCTCAACACACCTGGCTACACGTGTAAGAACGTGTAGTACTTGAAGTGCGGCTCTCAGCAGAAATATAATAATAAAAAACTTTATTTATAGAGCACCTTTCATACAAATAGCAGCGCAAAGTGCTTTACAAACCAAGCGTAAAAATAAAATATTAAAATTAAGAGACTTTCAGTTGTAAAGGAAAACACAGCAATACAGCAAAGCAACAGAAATGTCAATTAAATAAATAAATACAAATGAGGAAACTCGTAATAAAATAAGAAAAAGAAAAGAGAACTAATCAGCCTCTTAGTCCAGATCGTGGTCACCGACGACCACGCCGGTCTCCCCTTTTCCGGAAAAACCTGCCTCAAAAGTACCATCTCCCTTCATTATTTTATATCACCAAAACCACAAAACCTTTACACAAAACCTTTTATTAATCAAAAAGTGTCAAAATTGTTTTTCACACAACCACTTTTGGAAATTGCATGAGAAGGTCCATAAGGCCACACGTGTGCTCTCCTCAGCACGGTCACACACGTCAGCGGTGGAAATCAAGATCTACCTTTGATTCCTTCGTCATTTTTCATCGTTTCATACCAACAAAACCATGTTATCAATCGAAAAGGGACAACCGGAGCTTTAAAAAAACGTGTTTTTAAAAAAACCCAAAACAATCAATCACAAAGTCACTTTTTATCTGATGATGCACTTCCAAACTTCCAATATACATTGATAATGCAATCAAAACCACCAAAAAATATATATACCCCATGTTTTTACCTTATTCTGAATCATAACATATATCCACAGCAACTCAGACCTGGAGGCTATTGAACGTCATTGACTTTGTACTAAATGTCTAAAACAAGAGCGCCAAAAACAAGGCGATCTGATTGTTAAAAAGCGCCGTCATTCATTGTATTTTCAGCCATTCAGAGCCCTTAGGGGGTAAGACTTCCTCTAGAAATCCTCCAGATTTTTATCCAAGCTAGCAGTCACCTAGAACAAGGTTTTCAAATCATTCCCAGGCCTTTGACATATAGTTGAAAAATCTGACCTCTGAAGACCACAAAAACATTTTCGCCTGCTTTTTTTTTTTGGGGGGGGGGGGTTCATATGTTCGTCTGCTGAGTAGACACATTAAGAAATATAAGACATTTGACTGTTCGCACTCAAAGCCAAGGGGGTTAGCTTCAATTTAAGACCTGAATCAGGCTCCTGCTATGTTCTGCTGCAGCGATATAACAAATTGTTTAAGGGGAGGAAATTCCAGGCGGACATTGGCTAAATGTGTCACTGGGAGTAAGAGGCTAAAAAAAGGAACATAAATAGAAAGAACAAAGAACCACTTTAACTAAAAGCTAAATTAAAAAAATATTGTAACGCATACGGCCATCAGGGTGTGTAAGAGCCGGCTTACCAGAGCGGTGACATCGCCGCCCTTCCCTGTGATAGCAGGACTACAGCTACTGGGCTGTAGAGAGATCTCTCTTTAGCTCACCGGGCTGGGTCCTTGTTGAGGGAGTCCCGCGTTCGAGCCCTCGATGGTGCGGGGCCGACCTAATGCGGCAAGGGCGCCCACCTGAACCCCGTTGCTTTACAATATGTATTTTTGAATGTTTTTTAAAACAATGTACCGAGCTTGACTGCCTCATAAAAAGTGGTAGTGAGTTTCATCATTTAGAAGCATAAAAACAAAAAGCAGCCTCTCCACTCTTTCTGTATTTCACATGTGGTATTTGCAGTAGGCCAGTACGTGCAGATCTCAGGTCACGTATAGGAACATATGAAGACAGACATTCAGTAAGGTACAGACGTGCTAGGTCGTTTAAAGCTTTAAAAACAAGTAAAACAACTTTCAAATTGATCCTAGATAAAACAGGTGACCAGTGAAGGTTTTTCAAAACAGGAATGATATTCTCTTTCTTGTATTTGTTAGGATCTGTGCTACTGCATTTTGAACAAGTAGTAAGGGATTTATTGTTTTCTTGGGAAGCCCACAAAACAGAGCATTACAATCATATCCACATCAATGTGAGCAATGGAGAAGTCAAATGAACGTGTCTAAATATCATCTAGTTCTATCCCAGGGAAGATGGCTGTTGCCTACACAGATGACAAGACACAAAACACTCAACGAGGGCTGGGCGATAATTCGATAACGCTAATTATCGCTATTTAATTTTCCTCAATATAATTTTAACAAAAGTTCGATAAATGTTCATGCTTTGCGCATGCGTGTTGCAGACCAGGCAGCTAACGAGGGACTGTTTACCCACACGGTGGTGGCTGACAGGATTGTAGTTAGAGCGGAGGAATGCGCTACACTGAAGCAAATGTAGTGCTGCCAACGACCAGCTCGAAGGACGATGACATCGTCGACAGAAAAGGTCATTCAACTGCGGTAATTTGGAGATATTTTGGCTTTTTATGATCAGACATAAAACAGAGCAGCGTGCACTGCAAACTGTGCCGCAGATCCGTGATCAAAGACAGGCAACAGAACACGCAGAAAGTAAAAAAATACAGTCACAAACTACTGTTGTTAGTGGAAGGGGACCATCTATAAGCACCAGGCCAGTATTCAGTGCAACTACACAGCAGCAAACCATAGTAGCATCATTTTCGAGGACCGTGCCTTACGACAAAAAAACGAAAAGACATGAAGACATCACAAATGCAGTTGCATATTGCATTGCAAAAGACATGCTTCCAATTAGCACTGTCAAAAATGAGGGATTCAAGAAGCTTATCAGAGTCCTTGACCCCAGATACGAGCTACCTGGTCAGAAACATTTTGCACTGACTACACTTCCTCGGCTGTATGCAGAGTGTAGGGAGATGGTAGAGCGGCAGCTGCAAACGGTGCCATTCTTCGCCACTACTTCTGTTATGATCCATTAAAGCACTTTAAACTTTGCAGTCTGTCTGAGCCATCTTCTTTGTGTGTTTTATCACACGCAGTATTTAATTTTTCTATTAAGATTTATTTTGTAAATTTTACTCATGCATATTTTGACATAAAAAAGACTTGAATACTCTCGACCTCAGATTTGTTTAATGTTTCTGCTGTTTGGCAAGTGTTTGTTGTGTTCTTAAAATAAATAGTTGTTTAATTTACCAACTAACTGTCTGGTTTCTTCAACTTTCACTCAGGAGAAAAAATCTGCCTTTAAACTTGAAAGAAATAATGATTTGACATTTATCGTGATAATTATCGATATCGACTGATATGAAATTTTTTATCGTGATAATGTTTTTGGCCATATCGCCCAGCCCTACGCTCAACTGTGCAAAACAAGCATAAGGACGTGAGTCAGGAGGAACAAGGTAAAGTGTTTTTACTTCTTCACCATGGTCGTGTAGTTTCACTCCAAGCACTGTCATATGAAATAACTGTGGAAACGACCTCCCCAACATTTTGGGTTGTTGCATTTCGCTTCAATGAGTTTTAACCTTTTCTTTTAGACATTAAGAGGAAGGACACATTCACCCTGGTAGAGATTCAGTTGTTCTTTGAGATGTGTCGTGGAATTTTATCGAAGAAGAGCCAGGAGAGGTATTCTCATTCACTCAGTAAGGTCTTTATTCATATTGCAATATGGGAAAAAGCCATCACCCGTCTGTGCAGAGAAGTGAAAGCTGATTCAAAAGCAAGCAGGGAGAGCCCTTGTTTTATATCTTTTTTAAGCTGATGCAACACTTCAAGGACAGGCAAAGCAGTCATTTTCCATTCCTTATAGGTTTTTGCTTTAAGCAAAGAAGAGCAGTTATTCAAATAGTTTCTCATACTCCCTTCTTCAAGCAGCCGAGATGAACAGTATTAAAACATCCCGTGCCCTTGACAAGTTGGGTGCTATCACACTTTGTTCTAAGTATCCAGCTGCTTCTGCAGCACAGCTCTGTCCGTAAACAACATTTTTAGGATAAAACACTTTTGTTGTGTTTTGTTGTGCTTTTGTTCATACCACAGAGTCTTCATAGGGGTCACCTGGTGGGTCCCAGGGCTCCTCAGAGTCTGTTCTGAGCAGTGCATATTGATGAGTAAACATTTTCACTACCATAGATCGAAGCATAGGAATAATACAAGTCAGACAACAGCACAACAGCAAAAACACTACCACAGGCATGAATAGCTTTAAGAAAAACAGTCCCCATGACCCAAATAATGATTTTAACCATGAAAAGAAGGGGAACTCATTGCCAATGCCCTGTTCTTGATTTACCCTGTTCTTAAGTTCTTTCAGCCAGTGTATTGCGAGGGTGAGGTTACCATGGTCATCATCATTAGCAGGGATATACAGATGCAGCCATTCAAAACAAGCAGGCGATACCGCATTATTTTGCGGTGCGCTTCTCGCGGTGCAACGCAAGTTACCGTATTAATACCGTATATTCTCGCATAGTACCGCATGAAACCGCACGTTACCGCAAGGTGGAGCTAATAAAGCTCAACCTCTCATGTTTGAGCTGTCGCCATCAAAGTCTTTACCGTAGATATTACTAATAGTATTTATAATGAATGACCTTGGACAAGCTGTAAACTCGAAGTATTGCCCTGGTCCACATTCTTTTTTTCATTGACAGTCGTTGTAAAAGTAACACCACAGCATTTCGTTGATCCAATCACGCATTTGTTTCCAATCATGCAAAGTACAGTAATTTTTGAGAATCTCCGATTCACCATGCCTTTCGCATGCTCATAAAAGATATTGATTTAGGAACATAAACATATCACTGTATGCAAACTGTACTGTATACAGTATAGATATGTATATTTAATGTCTTTACTGTGCCCGTTTAAGTATTGAATATTTATATGGAATTTTACCACTGAAGGGAAATCTTAGTAGCTGAGCATAAAAAGAATAGGAGCATAACGTGTGTGAAGGCCATAAACGATATTAATTTTGGAACATAAACATACAGTATTACGGTATGTAAACTGTATATGGCTGGTCTTGGTACTTTCAAGAAAAAATACACACAGGTATTCCATTTCTCCCTAAACATTTTAAGCATCGAAGTCTTTAACTAACATGTGAAATAACGTGTATAAAAAGTGGTAGTTTTAAGCTTTTCTGTGAATATAATATGGAATCACGTATCTAAAGAAATTAATAACAATATAATTATATTCATATACTGCAACACAATAGTACATGCTGTACAATGTCTCTTGACACAGTATGTGTAGGGCTGTTTCACCTCTCCTCATGTGACCTTGCGAGTGGCACTGTGGTCTAAGTGCTGGAGCTTTAAGAGACAGGGTGGCTGTTCAAATCCAGCCAGTGCCATGACTTTTCTTTTAACAAACATTTCTTTGAAAAAATAAAATAGCAATATTATGGACAATTAATTGAATTTTTATATTTCTAAATATCACAACATGTTCGAATCTAAGTCATTTTTTAATAACAATGAATAGTCACCACGCATGCTTACACAGCTCCCTGGGTAAACTGTCACAAAGCCTTAGAGAACTTAACATTTTTATTATCAACAAACTGTAAATACGACATTTACATTGGCGTTATTAATATTTCACTTGAGTGTATGGAGGATTGTCAGCTGTCACTGAGAGCAGACCCCCCCTCTTAGGCTGCGCAAACAATTTTTTAAATTTCTATAAAGAAATGGCGGCTGTATGCGTTACAATATCAACATTTACTGTCAAACTTTAAATCAACAATTGATTTAAAGACAATCTGTCAAAGTGCAATGGAATACAATATTGTTGTTGTTATTGTTGTTTTTATCCCATAAAGCGCTTTGAGAAGCCACCTTTAAAGACGCTATATAAAGGCGCTGATTCCTATGGAATGTGTTTTTTTTCTTCTTTTTTTCAGTATGGAATAAACCTATTACTTGATGCTAATGGTTTGTGTGAGAAGGCAGGGTATCAGCTTGTTCACCCCTCCCGCCCCTCTCTGTGTACAGTAGAGCCTCCTGTCCTGACTGGTGGAGCTCATACAGCAGTGTCTGGAGAGAATCCAGGGTATCAGCTTCAACCACACGGCTGGGCAGCTTGTTCACCCCTCCAGCCCCTCTCTGTGTACAGTAGAGCCTCCTGTCCCGACTGGTGGAGCTCATACAGCAGTGCCTGGAGAGAATCCAGGGTATCAGCTTCAACCCCACTCCTGGGCAGGTTGTTCCCCCCTCCCTCCCCTCTCTGTGTACAGTAGAGCCTCCTGTACCAACTGGTGGAGCTCATACAGCTGTGTCTGGAGAGAATCCAGGGTATCAACTTTAACCCCACGGCTCTGCAGGTTGTTCCCCCCTCCCGCCCCTCTCTGTGTACAGTAGAGCCTCCTGTCCTGAATGGTGGAGCTCATACAGCTGTGTCTGGAGAGGATCTAGGGTATCAGCTTTAACCCCTCGGCTGGGCAGCTTGCTCCCCCCTCCCGCCCCTCTCTGTGTACAGTAGAGCCTCCTGTCCTTACTGGTGGAGCTCATGCAGCTGTGTCTGGAGAGGATCCAAGGTATCAGCTTCAACCCCACGGCTGGGAAGCTTGTTCCCCCCTCCCGCCCCTCTCTGTGTAGAGCGTCCTGTCCTGACTGGTGGAGCTCATGCAGCTGTGTCTGGGGAGGATCCAGGGTAACAGCTTTAACCTCACGGCCGGGTAGCATGTTCCCCCCTCCGGCCCCTCCCTGTGTACAGTAGAGCCTCCTGTCCTCACTGGTGGAGCTGGAAAACCATAACTCTGGTCTTGTCCAGATTGACTGTCAGCGCCCAGGTCTGACAGTGCTGCTCCAGCAGTGCCAGGTTCTTCTGCTGCCCCTGTTCTGTGGGCGACAGCAGGACCAGGTCATCTGCATAGAGCAGGAACTTGATTTCTGTTAGATTAAAAAAAAACACATTGCCCGACGTTAGAAAGCATCTTGCATTTCATTGCTTGAAAAATATTTTTATTTTGAGAGACTGGATAAGTACTTCAAGTGTTTTTTAATTTCCTGAAAAACAAGCCAAGCTATGAGTCATCTTTACAAGGCATGTTAAGAGAAGAAATCCTGTTGTTGGATGTTGATGTAATGTGATTGGAAGACAGCAAGTGAGGTAAAAAATATGTCTTTTTCACATTCTGTGGCGTGCCTTGTGTCAAAGAACCAGAGATCATCTCGCTTTTAAAGGACAGCACAGACTTTCAAAAGGCCGCAAAGATACTAGCAAGGGTTAATTGCACTATGAACCGCACAAAGAAATGTAAAATAGCCTTCTTTAGGTGTGAGGGCAGGAGTGGATCGCAGGAGGCATACACAGCAAATAACAGGAAAACAAAGAGCAGGGCAGGTGAGACGAGTATTCAAACAGTGAGTGATCAGAAAAAGGAAACAATTGTTACGCCCGGCTTTTCGACGCAATTGTTTTTAACTTGCTAATGCATCAGACACATTTCCTTGCGTATTGTGCTTTTAAATACTGCATACAGGTACAGACTTCAAGCTGCACCACTGTATTGCTTTGGTAAGGAGACGTACTATGGCCAAAATCACGAAGACTCTCTCACACCAAATAATGAAGATGAAAAGAAACGGGAAGTCAACACGAGACATTGGACAGCATTTGGCTTCCATGGACATCTTCGTTTGTGAAAGCACAGTGAGACGACATTATAAAGGGGAGAGGAGGCAAAGAGAATCTAAACCGAGGACGATTCAAAGGTAAATAACTTTCTAAAAATACTTTTCTTGCATGTAAATACAACTACACACATTATTTTTATAACTAACTGTTGATCTCTGTTTTTTGAAGTCCTATTGTGCGAGCCATCAACAGACTGTCGGATGAAAATAATGAGCTATCGGCGATGCAAGTTCAAAGACGGTTATGGGCTGACCTCGAGCGTGAGTCCGACATCGATAAGAAGAGTGTGCAGAAGGCTTGGATGGAGATATAAAAAAACCAACACATGCCCCATGATAAGGGTAAAAAACAAAGAGGAAAGACTCAAACAAGCGCTCCAATGGATTGAACAGGGAGAGGCATTTCATGATGTACTTTTCACGGATGAAACAACAGTGGCTCTGGAACAGTTTTTTAACCATGTCATTTTGTAAAAAGGGGAGATATGTGGACAAGCCAAAGCCCAAACATCCACTGAAGGTTCACGTCTGGGGGGGTATATCTAGAAGAGGCCCGGGACCACTTCTTATTTTCGAAGGAATTATGGACCGTGAATTCTCCGAGGAAGTCGTGGTCACACAGCATGCCGCCCCATATATCAGGGAGCACTTTGGATCAAGGCACCGTCTCTTTCAAGACAACGATCCGAAACCCACAGCAGCAAGGGCGAGGCTTATAGCAGAAGGAGTGAACTGGGTGAAAACTCCAGCCGAATCCCCAGATTTAAATCCAATAGAGATGGTATGGCATTCGCTGAAAGACTATGTTCGGAAAACTGCTAAACCCAGCACAAAGCAAGAACTTATCACTGCGATCTACAAGTTTTGGGAGGAAGAACTGACCGAACAAAAGTGCAACAGGCTGTTTCGTGTTCTTCCTAGGATTGTTGAGCGGCGTGGGGGGCATTCGGGAATGTGAGTTCTGTGAGTCAGATTAAGAATGAATAAAAGCATTTTATTAAAAACGTGTTTGCATTTGTCTGGGTGCTGACAAAGTAAAAAACGATTACTTTTTGACAATGAAAAAAGAGAGAGAGGGCGAGAGAGAGAGAGAAACACCCAGGGGTGCAGAACCAGGGAACTATTTACATAATCACTGTGGGACAGCTTTAAAGGCGCTATATAAAGGCGTGTATGACTGGTCTTGGTACTGTATTTTAAAGAAAAAATACACACCAGTATTCCATTTCTCCCGTGTCCTGTCACAGTGCAGTAGGAAGTGCACCTCTGTCTCTATTTCCCCCTGCTGGCAGTGGGAGCACAGCCTGTCCTCTCTGGGCAGCCAGGTCTGCCCATTGAGTGTAATCCTGGTCTGTGAGGATACCAGGAAGACAATAGCATATGTTGTTTCTATTCGAAACGTGTATTTTAAAAGTTTAACTAAGAAGTAAAAACCTTAGAGCGTACACAGATTTCTAAGCTGATCAGGAGGAAAATAAATCACCCGTGTTTCGCGCATAAAAAGTGGTTATTAACAATTGAAACCTGTTTTATTTATTTTATTTTTATTTAGATTAAGAGTTTCCGTCACCCCCATTTCCATTTAAATCGCAAACCCGTGTTTAATTAAATGTCTTTATTGATTCACAATCTGCCAAGGCAACATAAATCGTTATCTTTGTCTTCTGCATAATAATGTTCACCTCTCTGTCCAGCAAATTAATAATAAACTTTATTTTATATAGCACCTTTAAAGGTGGCTTCTCAATGCGCTGTACAGGTAAAAACAACAATAACAATACTGTTATGCTGGGCAAACGATTTTTAATTTTTTTTTAAAAGAAATAAAAAATGAGATATAATAATGTGTTCCGGCTCAGACCTTTACAGGTACCCCCGTCGCGGAAGAATTTGACCTCAGAACGTTTACCCAGCGTAATATTGTATTTCAATGCACTTTGACAGATTGTCTTTAAATCAGTTGTTGTCAGAATATCTCCACCTCCAAACAAGAACAAAATTGCAACGATTTTATTAACTGGCTGTTTCGGTAACTTAAAGTATATATTTAAAGTAATAATTTAACAATATATGTAAATGTTTTAAGATATGTCTATGTTGTGAATGTCTGTAGATTGTATCTTATTTTTAGTATTGTAGCGCATTCGTCCCGGGGGGCGGCTGAAGAGCGCCCGGCTGGGGTGCGCGGTGAGGGGCAGGACAGGAGTGGTCAGGGCGGGGTTTAGGAAGGCCGCTGACTATTGCAGCTGCCACACAGTGAAAGAGGCGTACAGGCTGGGGAGATCGCCCGTTTTCCATGTAAATAGTTCCCTGGTTCCGCACCCCTCTCCCTCTCCCTCTCCAGACACAGCTGAATGAGCTTCACCAGTCAGGACAGGAGGCTCTACTGTACACAGAGAGGAGCGGGAGGGGGGAACACGCTGCCCAGCCGTGGGGTTGAAGCTGATACCCTGGATTCTCTCCAGGCACTGCTATATGAGCTCCACCAGTCGGGAATGGAGACTCTACTGTACACAGAGAGGGGCGGGAGTGGTGAACAAGCTGATACCCTGCCTTCTCACACAAACCATAAGAATCAAGTAATAGGTTTATTCCATACTGAAAAAAAGAAGAAAGAAAACACATTCTATAGTAATCAGCGCCTTTATATAGCATCTTTAAAGGTGGCTTCTCAAAGCGCTTTATGGGATAAAAACAACAATAACAACAACAATATTGTATTCCATTGCACTTTGACAGATTGTCTTTAAATCAATTTTTGATTTAAAGTTTGACAGTAAATGTTGATATTGTAACGCATACAGCCGCCATTTCTTTATAGAAATTTAAAAAATCGTTTGTGCAGCCTAAGAGGGGGGGTCTGCTCTCAGTGACAGCTGACAATCCTCCATACACTCAAGCGAAATATTAATAACGCCAATGTAAATGTTGTATTTACAGTTTGTTGATAATAAAAATGTTAAGTTCTCTAAGGCTTTGTGATAGTTTACCCAGGGAGCTGTGTAAGCATGCGTGGTGACTATTCATTGTTATTAAAAAATGACTTAGATTCGAACATGTTGTGATATTTAGAAATATAAAAATTCAATTAATTGTCCATAATATTGCTATTTTATTTTTTCAAAGAAATGTTTGTTAAAAGAGGAGTCATGGCGCTGGCTGGATTTGAACAGCAAACCTCTCACTTACAAGTGAGGCATTTAGACCACAGCACCACTCGCAAGGTCACATGAGGAGAGGTGAAACAGCCCTACACATACTGTGTCAAGAGACATTGTACAGTGTGTACTATTGTGTTGCAGTATATGAATATAATTATATTGTTATTAATTTCTTTAGATACGCAATTCCATATTATATTCACAGAAAAGCTTAAAACTACCACTTTTTATACTGTAGTATAAAGTATACAGTAGCTGTAGTCCTGCTATCACAGGGAAGGGCGGCGACGTCACCGCTCTGGTAAGCCGGCTCTTACACACCCTGATGGCCGTATGCGTTACAATATTTTTTTAATTTAGCTTTTAGTTAAAGTGGTTCTTTGTTCTTTCTATTTATGTTTCTTTTTTTAGCCTCTTACTCCCAGTGACACATTTAGCCAATGTCCGCCTGGAATTTCCTCCCCTTAAACAATTTGTTATATCGCTGCAGCAGAACATAGCAGGAGCCTGATTCAGGTCTTAAATTGAAGCTAACCCCCTTGGCTTTGAGTGCGAACAGTCAAATGTCTTATATTTCTTAATGTGTCTACTCAGCAGACAAACATATGAACCCCCCCCCCCAAAAAAAAAAAACAGGCGAAAATGTTTTTTTGGTCTTCAGAGGTCAGATTTTTCAACTATATGTCAAAGGCCTGGGAATGATTTGAAAACCTTGTTCTAGGTGACTGCTAGCTTGGATAAAAATCTGGAGGATTTCTAGAGGAAGTCTTACCCCCTAAGGGCTCTGAATGGCTGAAAATACAATGAATGACGGCGCTTTTTAACAATCAGATCGCCTTGTTTTTGGCGCTCTTGTTTTAGACATTTAGTACAAAGTCAATGACGTTCAATAGCCTCCAGGTCTGAGCTGCTGTGGATATATGTTATGCTTCAGAATAAGGTAAAAACATGGGGTATATATATTTTTTGCTGGTTTTGATTGCATTATCAATGTATATTGGAAGTTTGGAAGTGCATCATCAGATAAAAAGTGACTTTGTGATCGATCGTCTTGAGTTTTTTTTAAAGCTCCGGTTGTCCCTTTTCGATTGATAACATGGTTTTGTAGGTAAAAAACGATGAGAAATGACGAAGGAATCAAAGGTAGATCTTGATTTCCACCGCGGACGTGCGTGACCGCGCTGAGGAGAGCACATGTGTGGCCTTATGGACCTTCTCATGCAATTTCCAAAAGTGGTTTTGTGAAAAACAATTTTGACACTTTTTGATTAATAAAAGGTTTTGTGTAAAGGTTTTGTGGTTTTGGTGATATAAAATAATGAAGTGAGATGGTACTTTTGAGGCAGGTTTTTCCGGAAAAGGGGAGACCGGCGTGGTCGTCGGTGACCACGATCCGGACTAAGAGGCTGATTAGTTCTCTTTTATTTTTCTTATTTTATTACGAGTTTCCTCATTTGTATTTATTTATTTAATTGACATTTCTGTTGCTTTGCTGTATTGCTGTGTTTTCCTTTACAACTGAAAGTCTATCTCTTAATTTTAATATTTTATTTTTACGCTTGGTTTGTAAAGCACTTTGCGCTGCTATTTGTATGAAAGGTGCTCTATAAATAAAGTTCTTTATTATTATTATTATTATATTTCTGCTGAGAGCCGCACTTCAAGTGCTGCACGTTCTTACACGTGTAGCCAGCTGTGTTGAGCCGTGTTTATATGATGTCATCTTTTATTTTATTATTTTATTTTTGTGAACTTCCCAAGAATTAGTTCCGTTTTTCTGTATGGAGGTGGCTGTGCGACAGCCCTTGGGGTGTGTTGGTGGCGGGGCACCAGTGAAGGTGCCCCTGGGGTCACAGGCGGCTCGTTTCTCTGGGGAGCCCTCAGACGCGCTGTGGCCGCCAGGCGGGTGAGACGCCATCACTGTCTCTCTTCAGCGAGATCCTGCCACTTGACTTGAATCCGTTTATTTTCTGTTTGAGCTGCTGACGAGTGCGGTGTGATGTAGTGGCGCGCTGTGCTGCCCTGATGGTCTCTTGCTGGAGGGGAGAGTCGGGGTGT
Organism: Atractosteus spatula; assembly: GCF_055471065.1. Classification (NCBI taxonomy): domain Eukaryota; kingdom Metazoa; phylum Chordata; class Actinopteri; order Semionotiformes; family Lepisosteidae; genus Atractosteus; species Atractosteus spatula. The sequence continues at coordinate 30,005,033 of NC_142712.1, forward strand.
CTGGTCTGAGGGCCTGTGGCGAGATGACCACGTGCCGGAGTGGAGCGAGTGTGGGGCGACACGTGCTCCTGCAGGTGAGCGTGCCAGCGGCATTTTTTATTTTATTTTTATTACAGATTCGTGTGGCGACATTATATATATTATTTCTGTAAATAGTACAGTTGTGTGCCAGATGAATCGCGGTGATGCAGGAAGGTGGTGTTTAATGCCTCACACGGTGTTGACCCACATGTTGTGTTTTGCTGAGCAGGAGAGAGAGAGACATTCAGCGCGTGTGCCGCCAACGGGTTTCTGATCTAGAGGCTCTGTCAGCCGTTGTGTTATAATTGTTTTCTTTCTTATTTAATATTGTAGGTGTGTCGATTTTATCAACCAAATGTTAACGTACAACACGGGAAAAGGTGCATTGTAGAGTAAGATAACGGATATCGGCTTGTATCGCGGAGAGGACGTATAATGTGCTGAAAGATGGGGAGAGAAAGGGGCGATTTCTGCGCGCATTCTAATCATTGTGATTGATTTGATATTGATCTGATGTGTGTGGTCATGTGAATGTACATAGATGGTGGGTATGGTGTTAATAATATATGATATTTGAAATCTATTACTTTTATAAATCGTATATCATTCTTTATATTTTTATATATGGTATATCCTTCTAGATATTATTATTCTGTTTCCCGAAAGCATCGTAGCGCTAAGAACACCGTAAACTCGCTCTTGAGATCGATCGTTAATTGACGAGTGTTTCCCAAAACCCATCGGAACTGAAGTAGCACGTTAAATCCTTCGTCATCTACGTGCTCCCCGACCCGCTCGTTCATCACTAAGTGCTTCTTAAACTGGCCGCCTCCTGCCCACCCTGAGTGCCAGAGATCGCCAGACAGAGCACAGTCACTGCACGGCATGGGAGTCCTCTGGAAATAGAGGATACTCCGAGTTTATATGAAGGGTTTTGATATTTTGTTGTACTATGTAAGAGGAAATTCGAAAAAAGAACATTTATTTATACAGTGATGAATTTATTAGTCGTCTTGGGTATATTTCATATTCCTAAGTCAAATGTTTAATAATACTCCCTCTTTTAGTACTTTTGAGGTGGGGTTTAGATTGTATTAAATTCCATAAAGAACGTGAAAAATGCCAAAGCAAGGAAAACATTGATATATGTAAAAATATAACTTGGTTACATAAATATTTACCTCATTACCGCTGGCAGTTAATTGTTTTTTGTTCTTTTTATGTTTTCTTTCTTTTATCTGTAATTTCTCCTCTACTTGTATTTGTTTGGGAGCTGCCAGGGCACATGCCCAGAGAACCCCAATCCGTTAGAATACACTTAATTGAAAAGAAAGGCTAAGTTTTATACTTGACTAGATGATATTATTTTCAGGATGAAATGCAGCAATGCATTATTGAAGTGAAATCATTGGGCCTGACATGTATTTCTAATGAAGCGTCACGCAGGGCGCTTTAGCCATGCGCACGCAAGGCGGGCTGAGAACAGCACCTGGGGACTACCGGACTGTATAGCCGGAGGGAGGCTGGGATACAGTCTCTTCCCTTCGTGTGTGTGTGTGTGTGTGTGTTAGTGTAGGTGCAGCGCTGGAACCCCTGTCCCTGTGTGTGTACCTTTCCCGATTCGAGTTAATAAATGTGTTGTTCAGCCCCATTCCCTGAGTCCCACGCCTGCTCCATTCCGTACCGAAACCCGCGATCGATACAATATTTAAAGTTCCAATACCGTTTTATGTTCTGTCGTGATTGTTGACGGTAAAGCTTAGACCTACTTGTTTTGAAATTTGATTATAGGTCCTGAATTTGTTGAGTGACACATGCCAAGCTTAGTAGTTAATTTTTCCATTTAGTTCCAATACACCCAATAACTATAAATAACAGTTTTTTCTCATGAAACACTGTGATTCTTAACAATGGCAGCGCGCCAAAAAATATTGCTTTAAATCAAAGACGTCGTGCGGGACGCATACACTGTCCACGCAGTTAATCTTGGTTTCCTTTTACGGCATGTCAGTCATTTCTTTTCTCTTAGAAACAATAAGGGTCCCATTTTGTGCCTATCTATATGCTTTCGCTTAAATGGATGTCAAGTTGACTTCATATTCCTTTTCACAACTTTATTTCATCCCACTGAAGGACCAAAACCGACACCATATAATGAAAGAATTGTCAATCGATTGTTTTTCAATCGACTTGTGATGCTTTTTGCTGAGCGACTTCAGGGGCGGGGTTAACAAAGAAGTACTTTATACTCGCTCGTGAAATGACCGATTAAGAGGGGTTTGGGGAAACGCACAAAAAAGTAGCTAGTACGTTACATACGTACATCGTAAATTTGCTCGTTAGTCTCTAAGATTAATCGTTTTCGGGAAACTCACCCCTGTTCTTTATCCTTCTGCTCCCACTTGATTTAGTGCCACCATCTACTGCCTCCTCTACTGTAACTGTGTATTGTCATCATGCATATCTTGTGTATTATTTATTGTTGTTGGTTTTGTCATTCTGTAAAGAAGCCACCTTTCAAGGCGCTATATAAATTAATGTTTATTATTATTATTTACTTTTTTTTAAAGTTGTACATTCTGACGCCATGAGATTTTTAGATTTTGAGATTCTCATAGTTTTGGCTTCTACAACAAACAGTAACAATGTCCTTGAATGGTTCTGCAAAACTTTAGCTGTATCTTTAAAGCCATCCTCATCTTTATCAGGTACAAAGAAAAGAAGGTAGGCCGGCTTCTGTTTGGAATGTTCTCTACTACATAGCTGAAATTGAAGCAGTCAGGCTGCAGTAATATTTTCAAACCTATGGCTGCTTAGCCTACACCAAAGGCCTCTTAATACAATATCACTTCATCGTTAAATCTGGCGAAAAGTCTTGAGAGAATATCAAAGAACACGTTGCTCTTACCTTTCCATTCCAAGAAATGCCCTCAGCTCGGATTGCAGAGATTGGCCTCTCTGTCTCAAATTCTGAGAAACGGACACGATTGAAAAATGAGCATTTCTTAAGATTCACATAACATCACCAGTCAACATTTGCCACTTGACATCAATAGAAACCATAGAGTACATGACATTTACAATCAGTTTTCTTTCAAGGTACAATACCAATCACCCTGCCAGAAAAGTTATACTGCGGTAGATAAATATTACAAATGTCAGATACACGCAGAGTTGTTTGGATTACTATGAAAAGATTGGCAAAATATATTTCTGTTCATTATATTTCTGGGAATGACAGAGCTAAAGAGAAAAAAATGCTAACCTTTATCTCTGCAGACAGGATCGCAGGGGATTCCATTATACTGGGTTCCTATATAACAAATAATACATTATTCCAAAAACATGATATTTCTCTGTAAATTGGCAGCATGATTGTTTATCATTACAATTTGAGTTAGCTTTAATTTTGTAAACCCCAAGTAAACATAGTTTGTGCCTTTCTCTGAACTTTTTTGCATTTCAATTCAGTTGTTTGTGAGCTTATTTTACAGTTGCTAGGTTCATGAAGTTCCTGAACTGTGCAGTATTTCTTTTGGGTTTGGTGCGAATCATATTCTAACGGTTGGGGGAAAAAAGCACAGGTACCATCCCACCATTAAACCCTGAAACTTACCTTAGCCGATTCTTCAACTAAACCAGACATGTTAACTGAGTGTTACAGTATGTTTCAAAGTGTGTATATTAAACACAACTGAGGTTCTGTTGTCTCCTTGGAGACACTTGGAACTCCTGTGATGCTGGTCCGTGTTCTATGACATCATTAGTTCTAAATGTAAATTCAGGTATTGGCACAACATAGTAAAATTATGTAAAGTTATGGATCAATTTATGATTTTCACTCAGTGCGAAAGAGTTCCTGTCGTGTAGTTAAACTTTGTGTTACGGAGGGTTAACTGGGGTTCTGGCTACTAGTTAGGCTTGGTCATTCAGTCATCTGCTTCATGCAATAGGAAGCTAAGAGATCTGTGTTTTAGTTTTACTGTTTGTTTTTGTTCTATAGATTTACAGTAGTTATTGGTCAGCTCACTTTAAAATTGCTTTAACTAGATTCATGAAAGTCCTGAACTGTATTTCTTTTGGGTTTTGTGCAAATCATATTCTAATAGGTATTTGAAAAAGAGTATATAATAACAATTAAGTTTAGTATATTCCAAAAAAAAGTTAAAAAGTAAAAGGTATACACAGCCAAATGAAACGCTGAAACTTACCTTAGCTGATTCTTCAGCTAAACCAGACAGACTTCTCAAATTCTCAAATATTGTCAAATCTTGGGGGTGCAGAGGTGGTGGAGCCCTATACCAACAGACTCACAGCTGAAATTGCTGTGAAAAGGGCTTCTACCAAATATGAACACGTGGGTGAAAATGTATACAATTCTAAGGTTTCATTTTTTCCCATTAAAAGTGGTATAAAATATGTGGTGTGAGAAAGAAGTCCTCATTTAAGTGCATGAAACTCAGGCACTGGCGCAACAAACTGAACAAAGTTCAAGGGGATATACGCTTTCTGTAGACACTTTATTTCCTCTTTTTCCATACTTGAAGAAATAATTTGGGAAACCTGTGGGACACTGGAGGTCATTATACATGAGCCTCTTTATGCACCTTTTAAGCCACTGAAACCTAGTTCCCTTGTTACAAGGTCTAATATTACAGTAGGTGTGGTTTCCGTCTCCTAATTTCTGAGAATGATAAAATTGGGGAATAAGTTGTAGGGAATACCACTCTTGCACTTCTAAGAAAAGACTATCTCAAATGAAACTCGCTGTAGAAAGACATCTTGTTGAAAAATTCTTTATTTTTTTTTATTTCTAAAGTCCTTCAAAAATGTTTTGTTTGTGACTTTCTCTGTTGTTCCCTTTCACACTCAACTGAACTATGTGTTATGTCTTGTAAATGTAATCAAACATTTCACTTAGGTGTGTGGGTTAACAAAAACCCATATTGTATGAAACATTCAGTTTTACATTCAAGTTTTTTCTAACAATTGCATTCATGCTAGGACTACAGTAAACAACACTTTTTACTAAAGGAAATGAAATAGTTAATTAAACAAGACACATTGTTTTAAATGTATGCAATACGACCACACTAAAAACAACAGTTTTCACTTTTCATTGAAATACTGTACGAGATTGTGCATATTCAATGGATTTCTCCTGGTGCTTTTTTTCCATCAGTCTTTTCATATTCTTGTTCTCTACTCAGGTGTCTCCTGTTCCTTTGGTGATGTCTGCTGTACACACATGGTATCATACACTTGAGCAAAGTGTGATACCACCGTTTCTTCTTCTCCTAAAATAAAGATGAACATTGACAAAACTCAGAAGCACTCTTTTCTTTGATAGACGAACAAAACAATGCAAGAATAACCATACTCTCTGTTCCTTGCTCATTTCTACCTACCTGTTTGACCACTTTGTCTCCTTCAGTCAGGACAGGGTCCTGGGGCTGACTCTGAGCAATCTGAGAAGAGCTCTCTGTGATCTTCTCCCCTACATTGGCTACATTGTGCTCTGTTTGAAATCCAGGGATCGCCTCCGGTAAGTTCCTCTGTCCTTTTTGGGACTTGAATGGGTAGAGGAAATATTGTGACTACATTTCATTGTCATGCACTGATATGTTCTGGTTTGAGTTTGATTACAGTAGGCGTTCAAGTACTTCCTTTTTATTCTAGATTGGCAGTGTTTGAGATGGTAGGAACTTGTCATATTCTCAACTTATTTTCTTTATGAGACTGAATGCTCTGTAAACATACTATTTTAGCAATTCTTAGAAATCTGAAAGCAGTGTTACCTGTATCATTTTTTGTCTTGGTAGTAGTATTGCAGCTCCAACATCAGCACTTAAATAATGGTTTGTGATGTTACTTGTCCTTGGAGTTAGTAGACTCCTGAGAAGTCAAGAGAAATCTTACGTAAGCATGAATTATATTTCACTTTCGAAAGCAAAGTACACGTCAAGTACTTTGAAGGCATTTGTTGATACTTTTAAGCACTTTCATTGATTATTATTATTATTATTCAATTAGTTATTACAAGTCCAACATTCTCTACATTATCACACTCCATATTCAGAATGTGGGAATACAGTTGTTTTAAGGAAATGCCGCTGAATATATAGTAGCTGCACTCTACAAAGATGAGTTTGCTAATTATTCAGTCAGGGACACAGCTTATACTTCAGTAGTCTTAGATCATTTAATGATGATGATTATACTTTATAACTAGAAGAAGCCCCATATCCTGTTCATCGCCCCTTTTTCAGTCATGTGGATTGACTTATACCTGAAGTGGTTAATTCTCACCTTGACATCTCAAAGAACAACTGAATCTCTACCAAGGGTGAATGTGTCCTTCCTCTTAATGTCTAAAAGAAAAGGTTAAAATTCATTGAAGCAAAATGCAACAACCCAAAATGTTGGGGAGGTCGTTTCCACAGTTATTTCATATGACAGTGCTTGAAGTGAAAGTACATGACCATGGTGAAGAAGTAAAAACACTTTACCTTGTTCCTCCTGACTGATGTCCTTATGCGTGTTTTGCACAGTTGAGCGTTTTGTGTCTTGTCATCTGTGTAGGCAACAGCCCTCTTCCCTGGGATAGAACTAGATGATATTTAGACACGTTAATTTGACTTCTCCATTGCTCACATTGATGTGGATATGATTGTAATGCTCTGTTTTGTGGGCTTCCCAAGAAAACAATAAATCCCTTACTACTTGTTCAAAATGCAGTAGCACAGATCCTAACAAATACAAGAAAGAGAATATCATTCCTGTTTTGAAAAACCTTCACTGGTCACCTGTATTATCTAGGATCAATCTGAAAGTTGTTTTACTTGTTTTTAAATCTTTAAACGACCTAGCACGTCTGTACCGTACTGAATGTCTGTCTTCATATGTTCCTATACGTGAGCTGAGATCTGCACATACTGGCCTACTGCAAATAGCACATGTGAAATACAGAGAGTGGAGAGGCTGCCTTTTGTTTTTATGCTTCTAAATGATGAAACTCACTACCACTTTTTATGAGGCAGTCAAGCTCGGTACATTGTTTTAAAAAACATTTGAAAATATATTTTTTTAATTTTGCTTTTAGTTAAAGTGGTTCTTTGTTCTTTCTATTTCGGTTTCTTTTTTTAGTTCTCTTTAATTGTTCTTATTTTATTACGACTTTCCTAATTTTTATGTATTTATTTAATTGACATTTATGTTGCTTTACTGTATTGCTGTGTTTTCCTTTACAACTGAAAGTATATCTCTTAATTTTATTTTTTTCTTTTTATGCTTGGTTTGTAAAGCACCAAAGCACTATTTGTATGAAAGGTGCTCTATAAATGAAGTTTATTATTATTATTATTATTATTATTATTATACTTTGTTACACTTTTGGTTAGGACAGAGATTCTAGTAGAGGTGGCCTGTTTTACCCCTGTTCCAAAAAATTGGAAAACTACCTTCAGAATACACTGACAGTGACCATCTACTGTCTCCTCTGTGTATTGTCATCATGCATATCTTGTGTATTATTTATTGTTGTTGGTTTTGTCATTCTGTAAAGAAGCCACCTTTCAAGGCGCTATATCAAATAATGTTTGTTATTATTATTGACATTTTTCATCGTTAAATCTGGTGAAGAGTCTTAAGAGAATATCAAAGAACACGTTGCTCTTACCTATCCATTCCAAGAAATGCCCTCAGCTCGGATTGCAGAGATTGACCTCTCTGTCTCAAATTCTGAGAAACATAGACACGATTGAAAAAGAGCATTTCTTAAGATTCACATAACATCACCAGTCAACATTTGCCACTTGACATCAATAGAAACCATAGAGTACATGACATTTCCAATCAGTTTTCTTTCAAGGTACAATACCAATCACCTTGCCAGAAAAGTTATACTGCGGTAGATAAATATTACAAATGTCAGATACACGCAGAGTTGTTTGGATTACTATGAAAAGATTGGCAAAATATATTTCTGTTCATTATATTTCTGAGAATGACAGAGCTAAAGAGAAAAAAATGCTAACCTTTATCTCTGCAGACAGGATCGCCAGGGATTCCATTATACTGGGTTCCTATATAACAAATAATACATTATTCCAAAAACATGATATTTCTCTGTAAATTGGCAGCATGATTGTTTATCATTACAATTTGAGTTAGCTTTAATTTTGTAAACCCCAAGTAAACATAGTTTGTGCCTTTCTCTGAACTTTTTTGCATTTCAATTCAGTTGTTTGTAAGCTTATTTTACAGTTGCTAGGTTCATGAAGTTCCTGAACTGTGCAGTATTTCTTTTGGGTTTGGTGCGAATCATATTCTAACGGTTGGGGGAAAAAAGCACAGGTACCATCCCACCATTAAACCCTGAAACTTACCTTAGCCGATTCTTCAACGAAACCAGACATGTTAACTGAGTGTTACAGTATGTTTCAAAGTGTGTATATTAAACACAACTGAGGTTCTGTTGTCTCCTTGGAGACACTTGGAACTCCTGTGATGCTGGTCCGTGTTCTATGACATCATTAGTTCTAAATGTAAATGCAGGTATTGGCACAACATAGTAAAATGATGTAAACTTATGGATCCATTTATGATTTTCACTCAGTGCGAAAGAGTTCCTGTCGTGTAGTTAAACTTTGTGTTACGGAGGGTTAACTGGGGTTCTGGCTACTAGTTAGGCTTGGTCATTCAGTCATCTGCTTCATGCAATAGGAAGCTAAGAGATCTGTGTTTTAGTTTTACTGTTTGTTTTTGTTCTATAGATTTACAGTAGTTATTGGTCAGCTCACTTTAAAATTGCTTTAACTAGATTCATGAAAGTCCTGAAGTGTATTTCTTTTGGGTTTTGTGCAAATCATATTCTAATAGGTATTTGAAAAAGAGTATATGACAAAAATTAAGTTTAGTATATTCCAAAAAAAAGTTAAAAAGTAAAAGGTATACACAGCCAAATGAAACGCTGAAACTTACCTTAGCTGATTCTTCAGCTAAACCAGACAGACTTCTCAAATTCTCAAATATTGTCAAATCTTGGGGGTGCAGAGGTGGTGGAGCCCTATACCAACAGACTCACAGCTGAAATTGCTGTGAAAAGGGCTTCTACCAAATATGAACACGTGGGTGAAAATGTATACAATTGTAAGGTTTCATTTTTTCCCATTAAAAGTGGTATAAAATATGTGGTGTGAGAAAGAAGTCCTCATTTAAGTGCATGAAACTCAGGCACTGGCGCAACAAACTGAACAAAGTTCAAGGGGGTATACACTTTCTGTAGACACTTTATTTCCTCTTTTTCCATACTTGAAGAAATGATTTGGGAAACCTGTGGGACACTGGAGGTCATTATACATGAGCCTCTTTATGCACCTTTTAAGCCACTGAAACCTAGTTCCCTTGTTACAAGGTCTAATATTACAGTAGGTGTGGTTTCCGTCTCCTAATTTCTGAGAATGATAAAATCGGGAAATAAGTTGTAGGGAATACCACTCTTGCACTTCTAAGAAAAGACTATCTCAAATGAAACTCGCTATAGAAAGACATCTTGTTGAAAAATTCTTTATTTTTTTTCATTTCTAAGGTCCTTCAAAAATTTTTTGTTTGTGACTTTCTCTGTTGTTCCCTTTCACACTCAACTGAAGTATGTGTTATGTCTTGTAAACGTAATCAAACATTTCACTTAGGTGTGTGGGTTAACAAAAACCCATATTGTATGAAACATTCAGTTTTACATTCAAGTTTTATCTAACAATTGCATTCATGCTAGGACTACAGTAAACAACACTTTTTACTAAATGAAATGAAATAGTTAATTAAACAAGACACATTGTTTTAAATGTATGCAATACGACCACACTAAAAACAACAGTGAAACTTTTCATTGAAATACTGTATGAGATTGTGCATATTCAATGGATTTCTCCTGGTGCTTTTTTTCCATCAGTCTTTTCATATTCTTGTTCTCTACTCAGGTGTCTCCTGTTCCTTTGGTGATGTCTGCTGTAAACACATGGTATCATACACTTGAGCAAAGTGTGATACAGATGCAGCCATTCAAAATGCGCGGGCGATACCGCATTATTTTGCGGTACGCTGTACGCAGTCTACCGCAAGCTACCGGTTAATACCGCGAGTTACCGTAAATTCTCCTATAATACGACAAGCAAAATAATAGTATCCGGAATTTCCACAAGGTGGAGCTAATAAAGCTCAACCTCTCATGTTTGAGCTGTGGCCATCAAAGTCTTTAACGAAGATATTACTAATAGTATTAATAATGAATGACCTTGGACAAGCTGTAAGTGTAAACTCAAAGTATTGCCCTGGTCAACATTCTTTTTTTCATTGACCGTCTTTGTAAAAGTAACACCACAGCATTTCGCAATCACGCATTTGTTTCCAATCATGCAAAGTACAGTGATTCACCATGCCTTTCACATGCTCATAAAAGAGATTGATTTAGGAACATAAACATATTACCGTATGCAAACTGTACTGTATACAGTATGTATATGTATATTTAATGTCTTAACTGTGCCCGTTTAAGTATTGAATATTCATATCTAATTTTACCACTGAAGGGAAATCTTAGTAGCTGAGCATAAAAAGAATAGGAGCATACTGCAACGCGTGTGAAGGCCATAAACGATATTAATTTTGGAACATAAACATACAGTATATGGCTGGTCTCGGTACTTTAAAGAAAACATACACGAAACATGGTTTCATTATGACCAGAATCGGTCTTGAGATATTTTTAACTTGATTTACAGTATTTGAGAGGTATGTCTTAACACCGATACTACAGTGCTTAAGTACTGCTCACGTATATGTTTCTAGGTTTATATTATGCATTTCATACGGTCAAATTACTTTTGAGCAACTAATAAGAAGCGCGAAACGGTATGCGTTTTAGTTTCGTTTTGCGCTGGGACCCGTGGATTGATTAGAGATATCAAGTACATACAAGTCATTTTTTAAATGTTGTAGTTCGTCTTGAAAAATGTTACGAGTACATCATCTATCAACAATTACACAGGTTCTGTTTCCATATTGCGGATTTTGGTTACGTAATATTATTTTCTAGATTTCATGTTGTGAATATATGATTTTGGCAAACAGAGCCGCAAAGAAGTACATTATGGGTTGTTGTTTTTTTTTTTGCAGTTTTATCTAGAACAAGCGATGCTTAAACCTTTGTCTGATTCTTGTGAAACTATCCACACGACAGTTACAGTACCTAGGAGTTGACTTCATTGATGTCACTGATGGGATGTTCCTAAAAATCCATCCTCTGTAAAACGTCTTCTTTAGTTGTCCTGCATATGTATTCGCTAATGAAGCTGTGTGTTCTGAGCCTTGGTCTCTACATTTCTGTATGAACCAGCTTAGAGGGCTAAAGACAGCTTGTGTTTAAATTGAGTGTAAGGCAATTTATGCTTCTAAAGTCATGGTCAGCATTTATTATTGTACTGTGCTGTAAACTTGTTCTGTGCCAAGTCACATTATTTTATAGCGTTTTTTATAGCGTTATCAAATCCGGTGGCGCTGTGTGTTAGTTTCCTGACTCCCATGTCACATGGTCTGTGATTGAAACCTGTAATACCGGTTTAATTCGTCACAGCCAGCACTCCGGTTGTAAAGTAGAAGCAGGCGAGATTTCCAGCGAAAAACACCTCCCCCTTCTTCAGGTGTGAGGGTCTTCTGCTCAGAATGAAACGCTAAAATGTAATGTAGGCTCTGAATGGGTTCAATTATGATTTGGGCTTGATTAAGGTCGCTGCCTTTCATCTAAAACCCTACTTGAATCCTTCTAAACTAAAAATCAGTGTTAGTGAGTTCTAAATAAAGAGGTATCCAGGTAACAGTGAAACGGGCGGACAGTCTGGGGAGATCGCCCGTTTTCCATGTAAATAGTTCCCTGGTTCCGCACCCCTTGGTGTTTCTCTCGCTCTCTCTCGGGTCACCTGATCATTAGCTCGAAAGATTTGAGTGCTTTGTGTATATTCTAATGGTAGTGGGGGCAGGGTGTGTGGGAACAGGTTTGGTTGAAATTGCATTGGAGATCTATGTTCTTCACACCTGAAACATTTTCTCTGAAAGCATTTTCTTCGCAGTTTAACCGATCTTGTTACAGCATGTTACAGTTTACTATTATTAACCATATTAATTTTAAGTGCTTAATGTAAAATCTTGTAAAAATATATTTTCATTGTTCAAATATACATTAAGTCTGACTATCATATAATAAGTTAAATACAAAACTAAAGAAAAAATAGGGTTAAATATAATTCAAAATATTTTGCTAACAATGTTAACTGTTTATGAATAATAAAATGTATTAACTAAGGAGTAGGATGGCACAGTTGTTAGTATGTTTTTTGTTTTGTTTCTTTTTCATAAATACAACAGTAGTACCTGATGTCTCAGTGGCTTTCAAAATTAAATTATGCATGCAAACCTGTGAACTAGAAAGATAACTAAGATATCCATCCATTATATTCCATAATATCCATGAAATATATGGCGCTGAAATATGTGTGACGCAGTGGTGGCCTGACACGGTGAGGTGCCCTGGCAGCTGTATGATGCAGTGGTGGCCTGGCACGGTGAGGTGCGCTTGCAGCTATGTGACGCAGTGGTGGCCTGGCACGGTGAGGTGCGCTGGCAGCTGTGTGATGCAGTGGTGGTCGGGTATGTAGAGGTGCACTGGCAGCTGTGTGTTGTGACACAGTGGTGGCCTGGCACGGTGAGGTGCGCTGGCAGCTGTGTGATGCAGTGGTGGCCTGGCATGGTGAGGTGCGCTGACAGCTGTGTGGTGTGGCGCAGTTGTGGCCTGGCACGGTGAAGTGCGCTGGCAGCTGTGTGATGCAGTGGTGGCCTGGCACGGTGAGGTGCGCTGGCAAGTGGGTGATGCAGTGGTGGCCTGGCACTGTGAGGTGCGCTGGCAGCTGTGTGGTGTGACGCAGTGGTGGCCTGGCACGGTGAAGTGCGCTGGCAGCTGTGTGGTGTGACGCAGTGGTGGCCTGGCACGGTGAAGTGCGCTGGCAGCTGTGTGGTGTGACGCAGTGGTGGCCTGGCACGGTGAGGTGCGCTTGCAGCTATGTGACGCAGTGGTGGCTTGGCACGGTGAGGTGCGCTGGCAGCTGTGTGATGCAGTGGTGGCCTGGCACGGTGAGGTGCGCTGACAGCTGTGTGGTGTGGCGCAGTTGTGGCCTGGTACGGTGAAGTGCGCTGGCAGCTGTGTGATGCAGTGGTGGCCGGGCACGGTGAGGTGCGCTGGCAGGTGGGTGATGCAGTGGTGGCCTGGCACCGTGAGGTGCGCTGGCAGCTGTGTGGTGTGACGCAGTGGTGGCCTGGCACGGTGAAGTGCGCTGGCAGCTGTGTGGTGTGACGCAGTGGTGGCCTGGCACGGTGAAGTGCGCTGGCAGCTGTGTGGTGTGACGCAGTGGTGGCCTGGCACGGTGAGGTGCGCTGGCAGCTGTGTGATGCAGTGGTGGCCTGGCACGGTGAGGTGCGCTGGCAGCTGGGTGATGCAGTGGTGGCCTGGCACGGTGAGGTGCGCTGGCAGCTGTGTGGTGTGACGCAGTGGTGGAAACGTTCACCATGTTTCACCATGCTGAAAATGTTTGTACCAGACTTTTTTGAGGCCTGTTTAATTGTGTCTGAAGTCTGACGTTGTAAATTTTATTGTTAAAAAGATCCATGAAAATGTCACTACTAAAGTTAGCTGGTACTGTTGGTATTGTAAGTGGCAAGTAGAGCTCATATTTTAGATTTTGTGTAGTTGCTAGCGTTGAACTGTGTGTTGGATGCACATGAATATATTCATTATATGCCAGCGCACCTCACCGTGCCAGGCCACCACTGCGTCACAACACACAGCTGCCAGTGCACCTCTACATACCCGACCACCACTGCATCACACAGCTGCCAGCGCACCTCACCGTGCCAGGCCACCACTGCGTCACATAACTGCCAGCGCACCTCACCATGCCAGGCCATCACTGCGTCACACCACACAGCTGCCAGAGCATGTAACCGTGCCAGGCCACCACAGCGTCACACCACACAGCTGCCAGCGCACCTCACCGTACCAGGCCACCACTGCGTCACACCACACAGCTGCCAGAGCATGTAACCGTGCCAGGCCACCACAGCGTCACACCACACAGCTGCCAGCACACCTCACCGTACCAGGCCACCACTGCGTCACACCACACAGCTGCCAGCGCACTTCACCGTGCCAGGCCACCACTACGTCATACCACACAGCTGCCAGCGCACCTCACCGTACCAGGCCACCACTGCGTCACACCACACAGCTGCCAGCGCACCTCACCGTGCCAGGCCACCACTGCGTCACACCACACAGCTGCCAGCGCACCTCACCGTACCAGGCCACCACTGCGTCACACCACACAGCTGCCAGCGCACTTCACCGTGCCAGGCCACCACTGCGTCACACCACACAGCTGCCAGCGCACTTCACCGTGCCAGGCCAGCACTGCGTCACACCACACAGCTGCCAGCGCACTTCACCGTGCCAGGCCACCACTGCGTCACACCACACAGCTGCCAGCGCACCTCACGGTGCCAGGCCACCACTGCATCACCCACCTGCCAGCGCACCTCACCGTGCCCGGCCACCACTGCATCACACAGCTGCCAGTGCACTTCACCGTGCCAGGCCACAACTGCGCCACACCACACAGCTGTCAGCGCACCTCACCGTGCCAGGCCACCACTGCATCACACAGCTGCCAGCGCACCTCACCGTGCCAGGCCACCATTGCGTCACAACACACAGCTGCCAGTGCACCTCTACATACCCGACCACCACTGCATCACACAGCTGCCAGCGCCACCACTGCGTCACATAGCTGCAAGCGCACCTCACCGTGCCAGGCCACCACTGCATCATACAGCTGCCAGGGCACCTCACCGTGTCAGGCCACCACTGCGTAACACCACATAGCTGCCAGCGCACCTCACCATGCCAGGCCATCACTGAGTCAGAGATTAAATAAAACCTCACTCGCACCAAACAAATTTATATTTCTAAATATCACAACATGATCGAATTTAAGTCATTTTAATAACAATGAATAGTCACCTAGGCGTTACAATATAAACATTTATATTGATTTAAATAACGTTTTGATTTAAATCGCAAGTGCGGGTTTAAATATATGTGTTTTTTGATTCACAATCAGACAAATGCAACATAAATTGATATCTTTGTCTTCTAAGTATCTTAATAAACTTTCAGCATAGCTTTCTCCCCGTTTAGATTTATTTTGGGATCAAACGTGGAAAGATTAGATTGTAATCGTTTTTATTTTTTAAATACATTTTAGAAAAGTGTAATCTATACTAAAAAGCTGTACACCACCTGCTATAAAGATACATATTGTAATACTTTCGGGTTCGGATAGGACAGACACAAGAACTCAGACTTGCGGAGTTAAAGCAAGTTAAAGCCTTGATTTTATATATCACCTTTAAAAGTGGCATCTCAAAGCAAAGTAAATACCCAACACTGATTGTACCCATCTGTCATGCTAATAAAGCAGCTTGAATTGAATTGAGAGGGGGGGGGGGGTATATTTGCTTTGTGTATAAAGTACATTGTGAATGTTTTCACAGCCTTCACTTTGTCGTTTTTATGCCATTTTTTGACCACGCACGAATATTCCTATGTCCGTATCTTTGCAAGGGAATCAGTGCGAATTTTAATACTAATTAAATGACCGCGGGCACTTTCCACCCCCTCTACATTCTCAGAGTAGAACAGACTAACCTTATTATGAAAGACGGTCCACCCCCCACGGACAGGAAAAGTGCCCACAGGCACTTAAACTTAATATGGTCAGTAACAGTAAACAGTAACATGGTCAGAAGGAGCACGTACAAACGTTTCCGAAATAACCACATGTAAGACTCTGATGCTTAAAATGTTTAGGGAGAAAGTGGAATACTGGTGTGTATTTTTTCTTTAAACTACCAATACCAGCCATATACAGTCTGTAACGTAGGGATTTCTATATGTCTTTATTTAGTGGTTACATTAGTGACAAAGGCTAAACTTTTAGCTTCAGTAACGTGTACATATCTCCCCTTTTTATAAAACGACATGGTTGAAAACTGTTCCAGAGCCACTGTTGTTTCATCAGTGAAAAGTACATCATGAAATGCCTCTCCCTGTTCAATCCACTGGAAAAAAGAAAAGGAGCATAAAGCTTCTGATGGTCATAAACGATATTCATTTAGGAGCAGCATCAGAGGTATGTTTTTAACTGCACTGCATTGGAGAGAATACCATAGTGTGTTTTTTTTTTTACTCCCTGGCGGAAACTGGCTTCCAGGAGAATCAGTATGGCTCAGAGATTAAATAAAACTTCACTCACACCAAACAAATGTATATTTCTAAATATCACAACATGATCGAATTTAAGTCATTTTAATAACAATGAATAGTCACCTATGCGTTACAATATAAACATTTATATTGATTTAAATCGCGTTTAAATCACCTTTATTTAAAACCCATAAATAAAGCTGATACTGTTAAGACTTTTAATTATTTAAAACTGTATTAAAGCAGCACGATACACAATGCAACGTAAATCGCTATCTTTGTCTTCTGTGTAATAATGTTCACCTCTCTGTCCAGCAAATTTACAATAGTAATAATAATTAACTTTATTGTATATGGCGCCTTTAAAGGTGGCTCCTCAAAGCGCTTTACAGGTTAAAAACAATACTGTTAGGCTGGGAAAACGATTTTTTTTTAAGAAATACAAAATGAGATATAATGATATGTTCCGGCTTAGACATTAACGAAGAGCATAACGCGTGTACTGTATACACTGCAAGTACAACCCCCCTCTCTGCAGGAGTGCTGGCTGTGACGAATTGAACCGGTTTCACGGGTATTTTCAAAGTAGGAGG
Organism: Atractosteus spatula; assembly: GCF_055471065.1. Taxonomy (NCBI): domain Eukaryota; kingdom Metazoa; phylum Chordata; class Actinopteri; order Semionotiformes; family Lepisosteidae; genus Atractosteus; species Atractosteus spatula. The sequence goes on from NC_142712.1 coordinate 30,022,016, forward strand.
AGAGATTTCCAGCGAAAGACACCTCCCCCCCCCTCAAAAACCCAGTAAGTACAGTACTTACTAGTTAAAGGCTAGGCTCCTCAATGAAATCGCTTTAACATGCTAATGCGTTGGTGTAACAGTTCGGGCGTGGCAAGCTTCTAATTTCAACCCGACTACGGCGAAAGGAACCCTTCTTTCATTAGAAGACAATGAACATATTTTAGCCCTGAATGAATTAATAGCAAACATGGTTTACATAAAAGACATTTTTCCAAGAAAGTTTAGCCTTTGTCACTAATGAAACCACTAAATAAAGACATAAATATAAAAATCTTAAGATTTTTAAAATACATGACTTTGCTAAAATTTATTTGAAAATAAAAACAATTACAACCGCCAGGGGAGGGAGAGAACAGGGGAGGGATGTTGGTTTTGCATAAGGGGCGGGGCTATGGAAATTAGGTCTGTTTGGGAATGTGTAGTTACATGTTCTGGCTGTTTGTGAATTATCGTTGTTGAGTATGGAGTGTTGAGGTATTGATTTTGTGTAATGCTTTATGTTGAAAATTGAGGTGGATTTTGTTTATGATAAACAGGATAAACTGGGATGGGAGGAAGGTTTGGTTTTGCATAAGGGGCGGGATTATGATAATTGGAGGACTTTGCGAGAGTAAAATGGTTTGATATATTTGATTTTGTATTGTGGTTGTTATCTATGTTTTTGGTTGGTATTATGTTTATATGGTTGTTTTTGTTGGTTGGTTGTTATTATGGTTATTAATAATACGATCTATAGTTGAAATCTGAGCCTAAATAAAAAGAAAAAGCAAGTGATTAGGTTTATGAGCAATCTAATTACTTATTCGTTTAAAACGCTATATAAAATAAAGTTTATTATTAATTTGCTGGACAGAGCGGTGAACATTATTATGCATAAGACAAAGATAACGATCCTGATCAGTTTAGAAATCTGTGTACGCTGTAAGGTTTTTACTTCTTAAACTTTTAAAATACACGTTTTGAATAGAAAGAAATCCTCTTCCTGGTACAGTATGTATAGCAAACCAGCACGTCTTTTTTCTCCAATCAGAGGGGTGTCAGATGGTGTCAGCCAATCACCATTCTGAAGCCCTACCATAATCTCTGGTATGGGGAGACCCCAGAATTCTGTCCCATAGTTTAGACAGATGATAGATACTTTTATTGATCCCGTGAGGGAAATAAAGTAAATCATTTTCATTTTAGGAAATTATTAAACGCTCGGTTAAAAGCAAAGGAGATTGTCTGTTATAGTGGACATAAAAACAAGAGTTCGCTGGCATTATATCCTGGAAGACACAGACCGGCGCCAGACCGGTAAAATGCCTGATGAACTAGGGATTGGACAGTTTCCAAGTGCTTGTACAATCGATGGAAATGTTCAAATAAATGTGCAAAAGAAATAAACAAAATAATCATTTATTTCTTTATCATATTGGGTAGCTAATGTCCTCTCTTTGCTAGTTAGTGGCTGTGTTTCTGCATTGGGTAGCAACGGGTGACTGTTCTCAGGCGGAAGATGTAAACAGCTTAATGTTCGTGTTAAATAATTTTTTTAAATTAAAATTCATTCTATACAGCAATCGCATACAGATGCAGCCATTCAAAATGCGTGAGGTATTTCGCGGCATACCCCGGTGGGCGTGTCACAGTATCACGCGGTATGACGCAGTTAACGTGGTGTCACGTGGTTAACTATCCGGCGTCGCCTTGTAAAACCGCCAGGGGGAGCTTAACCTCTCATGTACAGCATTTGAGCCTTTAATTTTGAACTGTGTATTACAGCATGTTAATCATCAGTCATTAAAATGTTGGTATATTTTATGAAAGCAAGATTGCTCAGTTGGACAAAAGTACACAGCCTACCTTTATCATAAATATTTATGCATCAAAGCCTTTACTGAAGATATTACTAATAGTATTAATAATGGATGACTTTAGACAAGCTGTATACTCAAAGTATAATTTCTTTAGCACATTTGTACAAGCACTTGGAATCTGTCCAAGCCATACTTTGTCAGGCATTTTGTTTTACTTCAACGGGCATAAAAACTTCCTTGCTTTTAACAGGGCGTTTCATAATTTCTAACTACGAAAATGATTTAAAATGCGACACTTATCATTCAACTAGAGCTTAAAATATCACAAGGATCCTCAAGAGCACAGCAAAGAGTGTATTAAAAGACACTTGTATTTATCAACGCTTTCTTTTCCGTATACCAGATTTTATGGAACCACTTCAGAGGGGTGTCAGCCAGTCAGATTCCAGGATTCGGCACTTTAAAGGAAAAATACACACCGGTATTCCATTTCTCCCTAACGATTTTAAGCATCGAAGTATTTAACTAGCATGTGAAATAGCGTGTGAAAAAGTGGTAGTTTTAAGCTTTTCTGCTAATATAATATGGAATCGATATTGATTTAAATCGTGTTCTGATTTAAATCGCAAACGCGTGTTTAATTATATGTGTTTTTTAATCATAATCAGGCTAATGCAACATAAATTGATACAGTATCTTTGTCTTCTAAGCATCTTAATAAACTTTCAGCATAGCTTTCTACCCGTCAAGATTTATATTTCTTGGGATTTTGGGATCAAACGTGGAAGGATTAGATTATAATCGTTTTTATTTGTCAAATACGTGATTGTATTTCTGAATGTTATGTGACACCTACAGTAGTTCACTGCTTTAAATACATCGAATTAAGAAAGTTATGTGTAGCACTTTAGATCTTTTTTCTGAACCAGGGAAAATCTGATCATGTTTCTCTATAACAATAATAAAAAAAACTTTATTTTACATATCGCCTTTAAAAGTGGCATCTCAAAGCAATACAGTAGATCGAAAAACAGTTAAAAGGGACCAGATTAAATACCAGACAATTGCAAACGCATTTTCAATAAAATTATTTTATTCATTCAGCAGTTTGTGAGAGGAACATCCAGCAGGGAGAGACACACACACCGGTTTTCATTGACAAAATTGTTTTTTTTCAATTCCTTTTGTCTAACAGGAATGTTTTGTTTGTGGACAAACTGTTAGACAAGAGGAAAAGACCGCCTCCTCCTACGAAGCATTAATCGCGTATCTAAGGAAAATTGCAGTATACCTTTGTTCATGCACATCATTATACAGTACAGTATCTCAATTTGTATTTCGATAAAAAAAATCGTTTGCCCAGCCACTACTGTTGTTATTGTTTTTATCCTGTAAAGCGTTTTCTTTTTCTGCGTTTTCCATTTCCTTTTTCTGATCACTCGCTTTCTGGATACACATCTCACCTGTCCTGTTCTTTGTTTTCCTGGTTTGCTGATTATGCCTGCTGCGGTCCACTCCTACCCTCACACCTAAAGAATACTATTTTAAATTTCTTGGCGCAGTTCATTAACCCTTGTATGTGCTGTCCGCGCCCAAAATGCAATTAAAAAAAAGTAAAAAACCGCGCCCAAAATGCAATTTAGAGCTTAATAAGATACACTCCACAGGCAAAATTAAAGACAAAATTAAAGACGATTAAAATCTGTAATCTTTCCACTTGTACTGTGAGTCATCGGACAGTTTCTGCTTTGTGTAAGGATGGTGAGAAAGCTGTGTTCAATGTATTTAAGGGACTCAGAAGTAAAAGAAGATGCTTCATATTGCGTGACTAATTTTAAAAACCAAGTTATAAATGCAGACGCTCCCTCGGTGCCGCGCCGGGTGTAAATATCAAAGTATACATTCCCAACAAGAATTGTACCCATCTGTCAAACAAATAAAACACCTTGAATTGAATTGAGGGAGAGATGGGGGTAGTGGGACAGAGATACTGTAGACAGACTCAAGGCAAATAAGATACTTATGGGTACGCAGGCATTCACGACAGCAACATACGAAACGTTTGCACGTACTGTATAGTTAAGTTATTACTTGGTTTTCAAAGTGCAACGAAATACAATATTGTTGTTGCTGCTGTTCTGGTTGTTTTTATCCCGTAAAGCGTTTTGAGAAGCCACCTTTAAAGGCGATATATACTGTAAAACCACTGATTCTTATGGAATGTGCTCCGCAGGAGATTCAAATTTTTATTTATTTATTTTTTAATCGCGTATCTTAGGAAATCTCAGTATAACTTTGTTCATGAACAGTGGCATGTTACATTATCATTCGTTTTTTTAACAAGGCTCGCCAGCTAATGTGAATCGAAACCTGTCTTGCTAGCTTTTAAAGTCGTGCATGTGTAAACTGTACTAGAGGGCATGCAAGTTACTCTGCCCCTTTCAGCGGCAGGGAGTCCCTCTGCTGCAACACACAGCAGACAGAACGGGAGACTATTGCCTTTCATATCTGACACCAGTGAAGTAAAAGGGGTGTCTAAAGGGGTGATTTTAGACCACATTTTAGTTACTTTATTTTGTTTACTTTTAACATTTCTGTAATTTACAGTAGATGTCACAATAGAAGCCCGAAGCCTATTATACTCAGTCTAGCCTTGGATCCTCTGAGTCCCTTGACTCAGTTATTGCATATTAATTTCTTGAGATACGCGATTCCATATTATATTCCCTTTTAATCAAATTCTAAAAGTATGCTTGTTGACTCCGGTATCGCGTTACTTAAAGACTTCGATGCTTAAAATGTTTAGGGAGAAATGGAATACTGGTGTGTATGTTTTCTTTAAAGTACCGAGACCAGCCATATACTGAACGTTTAAGTTCCAAAATTAATATCGTTTATGGACTTCACACGCGTTGCAGTATGCTCCTATTCTTTTTATGCTCAGGCACTAAAATCTCCCTTCTGCTTTGTGTAAGGATGGTATCAAGAGCAATCTTAAGTGGTGAGAAAGCTGTGTTCAATGTATTTAAGGGACTCAAAAGTAAAAGAAGATGCTTCATATTGCTTGACTAATTTTAAAAACCAAGTTATAAATGCAGACGCTCCCTCGGTGCGCTGCTCTGGTGCGCCGGCTGTTACACAGTGCCTGTCTGCCGTAAGCGTTACAATATACATACCCAACACTGCTTGTACCCATCTGTCATGCAAATAAAACACCTTGAATTGAATTGAATTGAGGGGAGAGGGGGGGAATACTAAAGCCAATACTGGCTCAATACCCTCAATGGGCTTTGACGTGCTAATGCGTTGGTTTAACAGTCCGGGTGTGGCAGGCTTCCAATGTCAACTCGACTCGATTGGAAGACAATGAACGTATTTTAGCCCTAAATGAATTAATAGCAAACATGGTTTACATAAAATACATTTTTCCAAGAAAGTTTATAATAATACGATCTATAGTTGAAATCTGAGCCTACTTTAAAAATAAAGGAAAAGCATTTTCAGAGAGTAATCATGCTGTGTTTATGTAGAAAAAGCGATTAGGTTTACGAGCAATCTAATTACCTATTCGCTTAAAACGCTATTAAAAATTTACTCTGTTGCACACACACACACAATAGAAGCAGGCACCGCTGTCAGAAGGGAAGATATGTTCAAAATATCGCAAATATCGATCATGTTGCGATATTTTGAAATATAAAAGTCAATTGATTGTCCATAATATCGCTATTCTATTTTTTCGAAGAAATGTTTGTTAAAAGAAAAGACCAGCACCAGCTGGATTCGAAAACACAACCTGTCAGCTGGTAGTCACGTCTACAAGACAGCTCACATGAACAGGCAGGCGAAACAGCCCTACACAGCCCTGTCGCAGCACACGAATACCATTATTAAATTCTTTAGATACGCGATTCCATATTATATTCCCTTTTAATCAAATTCTAAAAGTATGCTTGTTGACTCCGGTATCGCGTTAGTTAAAGACTTCGAAGCTTAAAATGTTTAGGGAGAAATGGAATACTGGTGTGTATTTTTTTCTTTAAAGTACCAAGACCAGCTATACACTGTATGTTTATGTTCCAAAATTAATATCGTTTATGACCTTCACACGCGTTACAGTATGCTCCTATTCTTTTTATGCTCAGCTACTAAGATTTCCCTTCAGTGGTAAAATTCAATACCTACAACGGGCACAGCAAAGACGTTTACTGTCTTTCTACGACAGACCAACGGACCACGAGTGCCCCTGTCGGTCAACCAATCACGTACTGCGGTGCCCCGCGTCATCTTGCGTCATACTGAGCGACGTCACCTGCGGTACGTGTCTGTAACGCGCACTTTGAATGGCTGCATCTGTATTTGGGTACCGTTTCATAAAACTTTCATGCTTAAAATGTTTAGGGAGAAATGGAAGACTGGTGTGTATTTTTTCTTTAAACTACCAAGACTAGCCATACACAGTACAGTTTACATACATACAGTAATGTTTATGTTCCTAAATTAATATCGTTTATGACCTTCAGATGCGTTATGCTCCTCTTCTTTTTATGCTCAGCTACTAAAATTTCCCTTTAGTGGTAAAATCCATATAAATATTCAAAACTAAGCGGATTAAAATGTGCACAGTAAAGACATTAAATCATTAAATCTTTGCACTACCAACCAATGCACCACGAGTGCCCCTGTCGGTCATTTTGGCCAGCCAATCACTTACCGCGGTGCCCTCCGGTGCCCTGCGGTGGCTTGTGGGTAGGTTACTGTACCGCGGGTTTTTACCGCGCATTTTGAATGGCTGCCTCTGTACCACCGTTTCTTCTTCTCCTAAAATAAAGATGAACATTGACAAAACTCAGAAGCACTCTTTTCTTTGACAGACGAACAAAACAATGCAAGAATAACCATACTCTCTGTTCCTTGCTCATTTCTACCTACCTGTTTGACCACTTTGTCTCCTTCAGTCAGGACAGGGTCCTGGGGCTTACTCTGAGCAATCTGAGAAGAGCTCTCTGTGATCTTCCCCCCTACATTGGCTACATTGTGCTCTGTTTGAAATCCAGGGATCGCCTCCGGTAAGTTCCTCTGTCCTTTTTGGGACTTGAATGGGTAGAGGAAATATTGTGACTACATTTCATTGTCATGCACTGATATGTTCTGGTTTGAGTTTGATTACAGTAGGCGTTCAAGTACTTCCTTTTTATTCTAGATTGGCAGTGTTTGAGATGGTAGGAACTTGTCATATTCTCAACTTATTTTCTTTATGAGACTGAATGCTCTGTAAACATACTATTTTAGCAATTCTTAGAAATCTGAAAGCAGTGTTACCTGTATCATTTTTTGTCTTGGTAGTAGTATTGCAGCTCCAACATCAGCACTTAAATAATGGTTTGTGATGTTACTTGTCCTTGGAGTTAGTAGACTCCTGAGAAGTCAAGAGAAATCTTACGTAAGCATGAATTATATTTCACTTTCGAAAGCAAAGTACACGTCAAGTACTTTGAAGGCATTTGTTGATACTTTTAAGCACTTTCATTGATGATTATTATTATTATTCAATTAATTATTACAAGTCCAAAATTCTCTACATTATCACACTCCATATTCAGAATGTGGGAATACAGTTGTTTTAAGGAAATGCCACTGAATATATAGTAGCTGCACTCTACAAAGATGAGTTTGCTAATTATTCAGTCAGGGACACAGCTTATACTTCAGTAGTCTTAGATCATTTAATGATGATGATTATACTTTATAACTAGAAGAAGCCCCATATCCTGTTCATCGCCCCTTTTTCAGTCATGTGGATTGACTTATACCTGAAGTGGTTAATTCTCACCTTGACATCTCAAAGAACAACTGAATCTCTACCAAGGGTGAATGTGTCCTTCCTCTTAATGTCTAAAAGAAAAGGTTAAAATTCATTGCAGCAAAATGCAACAACCCAAAATGTTGGGGAGGTCGTTTCCACAGTTATTTCATATGACAGTGCTTGGAGTGAAAGTACATGACCATGGTGAAGAAGTAAAAACACTTTACCTTGTTCCTCCTGACTGATGTCCTTATGCGTGTTTTGCACAGTTGAGCGTTTTGTGTCTTGTCATCTGTGTAGGCAACAGCCCTCTTCCCTGGGATAGAACTAGATGATATTTAGACACGTTAATTTGACTTCTCCATTGCTCACATTGATGTGGATATGATTGTAATGCTCTGTTTTGTGGGCTTCCCAAGAAAACAATAAATCCCTTACTACTTGTTCAAAATGCAGTAGCACAGATCCTAACAAATACAAGAAAGAGAATATCATTCCTGTTTTGAAAAACCTTCACTGGTCACCTGTATTATCTAGGATCAATCTGAAAGTTCTTTTACTTGTTTTTAAAGCTTTAAACGACCTAGCACGTCTGTACCTTACTGAATGTCTGTCTTCATATGTTCCTATACGTGAGCTGAGATCTGCACATACTGGCCTACTGCAAATACCACATGTGAAATACAGAAAGAGTGGAGAGGCTGCCTTTTGTTTTTATGCTTCTAAATGATGAAACTCACTACCACTTTTTATGAGGCAGTCAAGCTCGGTACATTGTTTTAAAAAATATTTGAAAATATATTTTTTTAATTTTGCTTTTAGTTAAAGTGGTTCTTTGTTCTTTCTATTTCGGTTTCTTTTTTTAGTTCTCTTTAATTGTTCTTATTTTATTACGACTTTCCTAATTTTTATGTATTTATTTAATTGACATTTATGTTGCTTTACTGTATTGCTGTGTTTTCCTTTACAACTGAAAGTATATCTCTTAATTTTAATATTTTGTTTTTACGCTTGGTTTGTAAAGCACCAAAGCACTATTTGTATGAAAGGTGCTCTATAAATAAAGTTTATTATTATTATTATTATTATTATTATTATTATTATTATTATACTTTGTTACACTTTTGGTTAGGACAGAGATTCTAGTAGAGGTGGCCTGTTTTACCCCTGTTCCAAAAAATTGGAAAACTACCTTCAGAATACACTGACAGTGACCATCTACTGTCTCCTCTGTGTATTGTCATCATGCATATCTTGTGTATTATTTATTGTTGTTGGTTTTGTCATTCTGTAAAGAAGCCACCTTTCAAGGCGCTATATCAAATAATGTTTGTTATTATTATTGACATTTTTCATCGTTAAATCTGGCGAAGAGTCTTAAGAGAATATCAAAGAACACGTTGCTCTTACCTATCCATTCCAAGAAAAGCCCTCAGCTCGGATTGCAGAGATTGACCTCTCTGTCTCAAATTCTGAGAAACATAGACACGATTGAAAAAGAGCATTTCTTAAGATTCACATAACATCACCAGTCAACATTTGCCACTTGACATCAATAGAAACCATAGAGTACATGACATTTCCAATCAGTTTTCTTTCAAGGTACAATACCAATCACCTTGCCAGAAAAGTTATACTGCGGTAGATAAATATTACAAATGTCAGATACACGCAGAGTTGTTTGGATTACTATGAAAAGATTGGCAAAATATATTTCTGTTCATTATATTTCTGAGAATGACAGAGCTAAAGAGAAAAAAATGCTAACCTTTATCTCTGCAGACAGGATCGCAAGGGATTCCATTATACTGGGTTCCTATATAACAAATAATACATTATTCCAAAAACATGATATTTCTCTGTAAATTGGCAGCATGATTGTTTATCATTACAATTTGAGTTAGCTTTAATTTTGTAAACCCCAAGTAAACATAGTTTGTGCCTTTCTCTGAACTTTTTTGCATTTCAATTCAGTTGTTTGTAAGCTTATTTTACAGTTGCTAGGTTCATGAAGTTCCTGAACTGTGCAGTATTTCTTTTGGGTTTGGTGCGAATCATATTCTAACGGTTGGGGGAAAAAAGCACAGGTACCATCCCACCATTAAACCCTGAAACTTACCTTAGCCGATTCTTCAACGAAACCAGACATGTTAACTGAGTGTTACAGTATGTTTCAAAGTGTGTATATTAAACACAACTGAGGTTCTGTTGTCTCCTTGGAGATACTTGGAACTCCTGTGATGCTGGTCCGTGTTCTATGACATCATTAGTTCTAAATGTAAATGTAGGTATTGGCACAACATAGTAAAATGATGTAAAGTTATGGATCCATTTATGATTTTCACTCAGTGCGAAAGAGTTCCTGTCGTGTAGTTAAACTTTGTGTTACGGAGGGTTAACTGGGGTTCTGGCTACTAGTTAGGCTTGGTCATTCAGTCATCTGCTTCATGCAATAGGAAGCTAAGAGATCTGTGTTTTAGTTTTACTGTTTGTTTTTGTTCTATAGATTTACAGTAGTTATTGGTCAGCTCACTTTAAAATTGCTTTAACTAGATTCATGAAAGTCCTGAAGTGTATTTCTTTTGGGTTTTGTGCAAATCATATTCTAATAGGTATTTGAAAAAGAGTATATGACAAAAATTAAGTTTAGTATATTCCAAAAAAAAGTTAAAAAGTAAAAGGTATACACAGCCAAATGAAACGCTGAAACTTACCTTAGCTGATTCTTCAGCTAAACCAGACAGACTTCTCAAATTCTCAAATATTGTCAAATCTTGGGGGTGCGAGGTGGTGGAGCCCTATACCAACAGACTCACAGCTGAAATTGCTGTGAAAAGGGCTTCTACCAAATATGAACACGTGGGTGAAAATGTATACAATTGTAAGGTTTCATTTTTTCCCATTAAAAGTGGTATAAAATATGTGGTGTGAGAAAGAAGTCCTCATTTAAGTGCATGAAACTCAGGCACTGGCGCAACAAACTGAACAAAGTATACACTTTCTGTAGACACTTTATTTCCTCTTTTTCCATACTTGAAGAAATGATTTGGGAAACCTGTGGGACACTGGAGGTCATTATACTGAGCCTCTTTATGCACCTTTTAAGCCACTGAAACCTAGTTCCCTTGTTACAAGGTCTAATATTACAGTAGGTGTGGTTTCCGTCTCCTAATTTCTGAGAATGATAAAATTGGGGAATAAGTTGTAGGGAATACCACTCTTGCACTTCTAAGAAAAGACTATCTCAAATGAAACTCGCTATAGAAAGACATCTTGTTGAAAAATTCTTTATTTTTTTTCATTTCTAAAGTCCTTCAAAAATGTTTTGTTTGTGACTTTCTCTGTTGTTCCCTTTCACACTCAACTGAACTATGTGTTATGTCTTGTAAACGTAATCAAACATTTCACTTAGGTGTGTGGGTTAACAAAAACCCATATTGTATGAAACATTCAGTTTTACATTCAAGTTTTATCTAACAATTGCATTCATGCTAGGACTACAGTAAACAACACTTTTTACTAAAGGAAATGAAATTGTTCATTAAACAAGACACATTGTTTTAAATGTATGCAATACGACCACACTAAAAACAACAGTGAAACTTTTCATTGAAATACTGTACGAGATTGTGCATATTCAATGGATTTCTCCTGGTGCTTTTTTTCCATCAGTCTTTTCATATTCTTGTTCTCTACTCAGGTGTCTCCTGTTCCTTTGGTGATGTCTGCTGTACACACATGGTATCATACACTTGAGCAAAGTGTGATACCACCGTTTCTTCTTCTCCTAAAATAAAGATGAACATTGACAAAACTCAGAAGCACTCTTTTCTTTGATAGACGAACAAAACAATGCAAGAATAACCATACTCTCTGTTCCTTGCTCATTTCTACCTACCTGTTTGACCACTTTGTCTCCTTCAGTCAGGACAGGGTCCTGGGGCTGACTCTGAGCAATCTGAGAAGAGCTCTCTGTGATCTTCTCCCCTACATTGGCTACATTGTGCTCTGTTTGAAATCCAGGGATCGCCTCCGGTAAGTTCCTCGGTCCTTTTTGGGACTTGAATGGGTAGAGGAAATATTGTGACTACATTTCATTGTCATGCACTGATATGTTCTGGTTTGAGTTTGATTACAGTAGGCGTTCAAGTACTTCCTTTTTATTCTAGATTGGCAGTGTTTGAGATGGTAGGAACTTGTCATATTCTCAACTTATTTTCTTTATGAGACTGAATGCTCTGTAAACATACTATTTTAGCAATTCTTAGAAATCTGAGAGCAGTGTTACCTGTATCATTTTTTGTCTTGGTAGTAGTATTGCAGCTCCAACATCAGCACTTAAATAATGGTTTGTGATGTTACTTGTCCTTGGAGTTAGTAGACTCCTGAGAAGTCAAGAGAAATCTTACGTAAGCATGAATTATATTTCACTTTCGAAAGCAAAGTACACGTCAAGTACTTTGAAGGCATTTGTTGATACTTTTAAGCACTTTCATTGATTATTATTATTTTTATTATTCAATTAGTTATTACAAGTCCAACATTCTCTACATTATCACACTCCATATTCAGAATGTGGGAATACAGTTGTTTTAAGGAAATGCCACTGAATATATAGTAGCTGCACTCTACAAAGATGAGTTTGCTAATCAGTCAGGGACACAGCTTATACTTCAGTAGTCTTAGATCATTTAATGATGATGATTATACTTTATAACTAGAAGAAGCCCCATATCCTGTTCATCGCCCCTTTTTCAGTCATGTGGATTGACTTATACCTGAAGTGGTTAATTCTCACCTTGACATCTCAAAGAACAACTGAATCTCTACCAAGGGTGAATGTGTCCTTCCTCTTAATGTCTAAAAGAAAAGGTTAAAATTCATTGAAGCAAAATGCAACAACCCAAAATGTTGGGGAGGTCGTTTCCACAGTTATTTCATATGACAGTGCTTGGAGTGAAAGTACATGACCATGGTGAAGAAGTAAAAACACTTTACCTTGTTCCTCCTGACTGATGTCCTTATGCGTGTTTTGCACAGTTGAGCGTTTTGTGTCTTGTCATCTGTGTAGGCAACAGCCCTCTTCCCTGGGATAGAGCTAGATGATATTTAGACACGTTAATTTGACTTCTCCATTGCTCACATTGATGTGGATATGATTGTAATGCTCTGTTTTGTGGGCTTCCCAAGAAAACAACAAATCCCTTACTACTTGTTCAAAATGCAGTAGCACAGATCCTAACAAATACAAGAAAGAGAATATCATTCCTGTTTTGAAAAACCTTCACTGGTCACCTGTATTATCTAGGATCAATCTGAAAGTTCTTTTACTTGTTTTTAAAGCTTTAAACGACCTAGCACGTCTGTACCTTACTGAATGTCTGTCTTCATATGTTCCTATACGTGAGCTGAGATCTGCACATACTGGCCTACTGCAAATACCACATGTGAAATACAGAAAGAGTGGAGAGGCTGCCTTTTGTTTTTATGCTTCTAAATGATGAAACTCACTACCACTTTTTATGAGGCAGTCAAGCTCGGTACATTGTTTTAAAAAACATTTGAAAATATATTTTTTTAATTTTGCTTTTAGTTAAAGTGGTTCTTTGTTCTTTCTATTTCGGTTTCTTTTTTTAGTTCTCTTTAATTGTTCTTATTTTATTACGACTTTCCTAATTTTTATGTATTTATTTAATTGACATTTATGTTGCTTTACTGTATTGCTGTGTTTTCCTTTACAACTGAAAGTATATCTCTTAATTTTAATATTTTGTTTTTACGCTTGGTTTGTAAAGCACCAAAGCACTATTTGTATGAAAGGTGCTCTATAAATAAAGTTTATTATTATTATTATTATTATTATTATTATTATTATACTTTGTTACACTTTTGGTTAGGACAGAGATTCTAGTAGAGGTGGCCTGTTTTACCCCTGTTCCAAAAAATTGGAAAACTACCTTCAGAATACACTGACAGTGACCATCTACTGTCTCCTCTGTGTATTGTCATCATGCATATCTTGTGTATTATTTATTGTTGTTGGTTTTGTCATTCTGTAAAGAAGCCACCTTTCAAGGCGCTATATCAAATAATGTTTGTTATTATTATTGACATTTTTCATCGTTAAATCTGGCGAAGAGTCTTAAGAGAATATCAAAGAACACGTTGCTCTTACCTATCCATTCCAAGAAATGCCCTCAGCTCGGATTGCAGAGATTGACCTCTCTGTCTCAAATTCTGAGAAACATAGACACGATTGGAAAAGAGCATTTCTTAAGATTCACATAACATCACCAGTCAACATTTGCCACTTGACATCAATAGAAACCATAGAGTACATGACATTTCCAATCAGTTTTCTTTCAAGGTACAATACCAATCACCTTGCCAGAAAAGTTATACTGCGGTAGATAAATATTACAAATGTCAGATACACGCAGAGTTGTTTGGATTACTATGAATAGATTGGCAAAATATATTTCTGTTCATTATATTTCTGAGAATGACAGAGCTAAAGAGAAAAAAATGCTAACCTTTATCTCTGCAGACAGGATCGCAAGGGATTCTATTATACTGGGTTCCTATATAACAAATAATACATTATTCCAAAAACATGATATTTCTCTGTAAATTGGCAGCATGATTGTTTATCATTACAATTTGAGTTAGCTTTAATTTTGTAAACCCCAAGTAAACATAGTTTGTGCCTTTCTCTGAACTTTTTTGCATTTCAATTCAGTTGTTTGTAAGCTTATTTTACATTTGCTAGGTTCATGAAGTTCCTGAACTGTGCAGTATTTCTTTTGGGTTTGGTGCGAATCATATTCTAACGGTTGGGGGAAAAAAGCACAGGTACCATCCCACCATTAAACCCTGAAACTTACCTTAGCCGATTCTTCAACGAAACCAGACATGTTAACTGAGTGTTACAGTATGTTTCAAAGTGTGTATATTAAACACAACTGAGGTTCTGTTGTCTCCTTGGAGATACTTGGAACTCCTGTGATGCTGGTCCGTGTTCTATGACATCATTAGTTCTAAATGTAAATGTAGGTATTGGCACAACATAGTAAAATGATGTAAAGTTATGGATCCATTTATGATTTTCACTCAGTGCGAAAGAGTTCCTGTCGTGTAGTTAAACTGTGTTACGGAGCGTTAACTGGGGTTCTGGCTACTAGTTAGGCTTGGTCATTCAGTCATCTGCTTCATGCAATAGGAAGCTAAGAGATCTGTGTTTTAGTTTTACTGTTTGTTTTTGTTCTATAGATTTACAGTAGTTATTGGTCAGCTCACTTTAAAATTGCTTTAACTAGATTCATGAAAGTCCTGAAGTGTATTTCTTTTGGGTTTTGTGCAAATCATATTCTAATAGGTATTTGAAAAAGAGTATATGACAAAAATTAAGTTTAGTATATTCCAAAAAAAAGTTAAAAAGTAAAAGGTATACACAGCCAAATGAAACGCTGAAACTTACCTTAGCTGATTCTTCAGCTAAACCAGACAGACTTCTCAAATTCTCAAATATTGTCAAATCTTGGGGGTGCAGAGGTGGTAGAGCCCTATACCAACAGACTCAGAGCTGAAATTGCTGTGAAAAGGGCTTCTTCCAAATATGAACACGTGTGTGAAAATGTATACAATTGTAAGGTTTCATTTTTTCCCATTAAAAGTGGTATAAAATATGTGGTGTGAGAAAGAAGTCCTCATTTAAGTGCATGAAACTCAGGCACTGGCGCAACAAACTGAACAAAGTTCAAGGGGGTATACACTTTCTGTAGACACTTTATTTCCTCTTTTTCCATACTTGAAGAAATGATTTGGGAAACCTGTGGGACACTGGAGGTCATTATACATGAGTCTCTTTATGCACCTTTTAAGCCACTGAAACCTAGTTCCCTTGTTACAAGGTCTAATATTACAGTAGGTGTGGTTTCCGTCTCCTAATTTCTGAGAATGATAAAATTGGGGAATAAGTTGTAGGGAATACCACTCTTGCACTTCTAAGAAAAGACTATCTCAAATGAAACTCGCTATAGAAAGACATCTTGTTGAAAAATTCTTTATTTTTTTTCATTTCTAAAGTCCTTCAAAAATGTTTTGTTTGTGACTTTCTCTGTTGTTCCCTTTCACACTCAACTGAACTATGTGTTATGTCTTGTAAACGTAATCAAACATTTCACTTAGGTGTGTGGGTTAACAAAAACCCATATTGTATGAAACATTCAGTTTTACATTCAAGTTTTATCTAACAATTGCATTCATGCTAGGACTACAGTAAACAACACTTTTTACTAAAGGAAATGAAATAGTTCATTAAACAAGACACATTGTTTTAAATGTATGCAATACGACCACACTAAAAACAACAGTGAAACTTTTCATTGAAATACTGTACGAGATTGTGCATATTCAATGGATTTCTCCTGGTGCTTTTTTTCCATCAGTCTTTTCATATTCTTGTTCTCTACTCAGGTGTCTCCTGTTCCTTTGGTGATGTCTGCTGTACACACATGGTATCATACACTTGAGCAAAGTGTGATACCACCGTTTCTTCTTCTCCTAAAATAAAGATGAACATTGACAAAACTCAGAAGCACTCTTTTCTTTGATAGACGAACAGAACAATGCAAGAATAACCATACTCTCTGTTCCTTGCTCATTTCTACCTACCTGTTTGACCACTTTGTCTCCTTCAGTCAGGACAGGGTCCTGGGGCTGACTCTGAGCAATCTGAGAAGAGCTCTCTGTGATCTTCTCCCCTACATTGGCTACATTGTGCTCTGTTTGAAATCCAGGGATCGCCTCCGGTAAGTTCCTCGGTCCTTTTTGGGACTTGAATGGGTAGAGGAAATATTGTGACTACATTTCATTGTCATGCACTGATATGTTCTGGTTTGAGTTTGATTACAGTAGGCGTTCAAGTACTTCCTTTTTATTCTAGATTGGCAGTGTTTGAGATGGTAGGAACTTGTCATATTCTCAACTTATTTTCTTTATGAGACTGAATGCTCTGTAAACATACTATTTTAGCAATTCTTAGAAATCTGAAAGCAGTGTTACCTGTATCATTTTTTGTCTTGGTAGTAGTATTGCAGCTCCAACATCAGCACTTAAATAATGGTTTGTGATGTTACTTGTCCTTGGAGTTAGTAGACTCCTGAGAAGTCAAGAGAAATCTTACGTAAGCATGAATTATATTTCACTTTCGAAAGCAAAGTACACGTCAAGTACTTTGAAGGCATTTGTTGATACTTTTAAGCACTTTCATTGATTATTATTATTATTATTCAATTAGTTATTACAAGTCCAACATTCTCTACATTATCACACTCCATATTCAGAATGTGGGAATACAGTTGTTTTAAGGAAATGCCACTGAATATATAGTAGCTGCACTCTACAAAGATGAGTTTGCTAATCAGTCAGGGACACAGCTTATACTTCAGTAGTCTTAGATCATTTAATGATGATGATTATACTTTATAACTAGAAGAAGCCCCATATCCTGTTCATCGCCCCTTTTTCAGTCATGTGGATTGACTTATACCTGAAGTGGTTAATTCTCACCTTGACATCTCAAAGAACAACTGAATCTCTACCAAGGGTGAATGTGTCCTTCCTCTTAATGTCTAAAAGAAAAGGTTAAAATTCATTGAAGCAAAATGCAACAACCCAAAATGTTGGGGAGGTCGTTTCCACAGTTATTTCATATGACAGTGCTTGGAGTGAAAGTACATGACCATGGTGAAGAAGTAAAAACACTTTACCTTGTTCCTCCTGACTGATGTCCTTATGCGTGTTTTGCACAGTTGAGCGTTTTGTGTCTTGTCATCTGTGTAGGCAACAGCCCTCTTCCCTGGGATAGAACTAGATGATATTTAGACACGTTAATTTGACTTCTCCATTGCTCACATTGATGTGGATATGATTGTAATGCTCTGTTTTGTGGGCTTCCCAAGAAAACAATAAATCCCTTACTACTTGTTCAAAATGCAGTAGCACAGATCCTAACAAATACAAGAAAGAGAATATCATTCCTGTTTTGAAAAACCTTCACTGGTCACCTGTATTATCTAGGATCAATCTGAAAGTTCTTTTACTTGTTTTTAAAGCTTTAAACGACCTAGCACGTCTGTACCTTACTGAATGTCTGTCTTCATATGTTCCTATACGAGAGCTGAGATCTGCACATACTGGCCTACTGCAAATACCACATGTGAAATACAGAAAGAGTGGAGAGGCTGCTTTTTGTTTTTATGCTTCTAAATGATGAAACTCACTACCACTTTTTATGAGGCAGTCAAGCTCGGTACATTGTTTTAAAAAACATTTGAAAATATATTTTTTTAATTTTGCTTTTAGTTAAAGTGGTTCTTTGTTCTTTCTATTTCGGTTTCTTTTTTTAGTTCTCTTTAATTGTTCTTATTTTATTACGACTTTCCTAATTTTTATGTATTTATTTAATTGACATTTATGTTGCTTTACTGTATTGCTGTGTTTTACTTTACAACTGAAAGTATATCTCTTAATTTTAATATTTTGTTTTTACGCTTGGTTTGTAAAGCACCAAAGCACTATTTGTATGAAAGGTGCTCTATAAATAAAGTTTATTATTATTATTATTATTATTATTATTATTATTATTATACTTTGTTACACTTTTGGTTAGGACAGAGATTCTAGTAGAGGTGGCCTGTTTTACCCCTGTTCCAAAAAATTGGAAAACTACCTTCAGAATACACTGACAGTGACCATCTACTGTCTCCTCTGTGTATTGTCATCATGCATATCTTGTGTATTATTTATTGTTGTTGGTTTTGTCATTCTGTAAAGAAGCCACCTTTCAAGGCGCTATATCAAATAATGTTTGTTATTATTATTGACATTTTTCATCGTTAAATCTGGCGAAGAGTCTTAAGAGAATATCAAAGAACACGTTGCTCTTACCTATCCATTCCAAGAAAAGCCCTCAGCTCGGATTGCAGAGATTGACCTCTCTGTCTCAAATTCTGAGAAACATAGACACGATTGAAAAAGAGCATTTCTTAAGATTCACATAACATCACCAGTCAACATTTGCCACTTGACATCAATAGAAACCATAGAGTACATGACATTTCCAATCAGTTTTCTTTCAAGGTACAATACCAATCACCTTGCCAGAAAAGTTATACTGCGGTAGATAAATATTACAAATGTCAGATACACGCAGAGTTGTTTGGATTACTATGAAAAGATTGGCAAAATATATTTCTGTTCATTATATTTCTGAGAATGACAGAGCTAAAGAGAAAAAAATGCTAACCTTTATCTCTGCAGACAGGATCGCAAGGGATTCCATTATACTGGGTTCCTATATAACAAATAATACATTATTCCAAAAACATGATATTTCTCTGTAAATTGGCAGCATGATTGTTTATCATTACAATTTGAGTTAGCTTTAATTTTGTAAACCCCAAGTAAACATAGTTTGTGCCTTTCTCTGAACTTTTTTGCATTTCAATTCAGTTGTTTGTAAGCTTATTTTACAGTTGCTAGGTTCATGAAGTTCCTGAACTGTGCAGTATTTCTTTTGGGTTTGGTGCGAATCATATTCTAACGGTTGGGGGAAAAAAGCACAGGTACCATCCCACCATTAAACCCTGAAACTTACCTTAGCCGATTCTTCAACGAAACCAGACATGTTAACTGAGTGTTACAGTATGTTTCAAAGTGTGTATATTAAACACAACTGAGGTTCTGTTGTCTCCTTGGAGATACTTGGAACTCCTGTGATGCTGGTCCGTGTTCTATGACATCATTAGTTCTAAATGTAAATGCAGGTATTGGCACAACATAGTAAAATGATGTAAAGTTATGGATCCATTTATGATTTTCACTCAGTGCGAAAGAGTTCCTGTCGTGTAGTTAAACTTTGTGTTACGGAGGGTTAACTGGGGTTCTGGCTACTAGTTAGGCTTGGTCATTCAGTCATCTGCTTCATGCAATAGGAAGCTAAGAGATCTGTGTTTTAGTTTTACTGTTTGTTTTTGTTCTATAGATTTACAGTAGTTATTGGTCAGCTCACTTTAAAATTGCTTTAACTAGATTCATGAAAGTCCTGAAGTGTATTTCTTTTGGGTTTTGTGCAAATCATATTCTAATAGGTATTTGAAAAAGAGTATATGACAAAAATTAAGTTTAGTATATTCCAAAAAAAAGTTAAAAAGTAAAAGGTATACACAGCCAAATGAAACGCTGAAACTTACCTTAGCTGATTCTTCAGCTAAACCAGACAGACTTCTCAAATTCTCAAATATTGTCAAATCTTGGGGGTGCAGAGGTGGTGGAGCCCTATACCAACAGACTCACAGCTGAAATTGCTGTGAAAAGGGCTTCTACCAAATATGAACACGTGGGTGAAAATGTATACAATTGTAAGGTTTCACTTTTTCCCATTAAAAGTGGTATAAAATATGTGGTGTGAGAAAGAAGTCCTCATTTAAGTGCATGAAACTCAGGCACTGGCGCAACAAACTGAACAAAGTTCAAGGGGGTATACACTTTCTGTAGACACTTTATTTCCTCTTTTTCCATACTTGAAGAAATGATTTGGGAAACCTGTGGGACACTGGAGGTCATTATACATGAGCCTCTTTATGCACCTTTTAAGCCACTGAAACCTAATTCCCTTGTTACAAGGTCTAATATTACAGTAGGTGTGGTTTCCGTCTCCTAATTTCTGAGAATGATAAAATTGGGGAATAAGTTGTAGGGAATACCACTCTTGCACTTCTAAGAAAAGACTATCTCAAATGAAACTCGCTATAGAAAGACATCTTGTTGAAAAATTCTTTATTTTTTTTCATTTCTAAAGTCCTTCAAAAATGTTTTGTTTGTGACTTTCTCTGTTGTTCCCTTTCACACTCAACTGAACTATGTGTTATGTCTTGTAAACGTAATCAAACATTTCACTTAGGTGTGTGGGTTAACAAAAACCCATATTGTATGAAACATTCAGTTTTACATTCAAGTTTTATCTAACAATTGCATTCATGCTAGGACTACAGTAAACAACACTTTTTACTAAAGGAAATGAAATAGTTCATTAAACAAGACACATTGTTTTAAATGTATGCAATACGACCACACTAAAAACAACAGTGAAACTTTTCATTGAAATACTGTACGAGATTGTGCATATTCAATGGATTTCTCCTGGTGCTTTTTTTCCATCAGTCTTTTCATATTCTTGTTCTCTACTCAGGTGTCTCCTGTTCCTTTGGTGATGTCTGCTGTACACACATGGTATCATACACTTGAGCAAAGTGTGATACCACCGTTTCTTCTTCTCCTAAAATAAAGATGAACATTGACAAAACTCAGAAGCACTCTTTTCTTTGATAGACGAACAAAACAATGCAAGAATAACCATACTCTCTGTTCCTTGCTCATTTCTACCTACCTGTTTGACCACTTTCTTTCCTTCAGTCAGGACAGGGTCCTGGGGCTGACTCTGAGCAATCTGAGAAGAGCTCTCTGTGATCTTCTCCCCTACATTGGCTACATTGTGCTCTGTTTGAAATCCAGGGATCGCCTCCGGTAAGTTCCTCGGTCCTTTTTGGGACTTGAATGGGTAGAGGAAATATTGTGACTACATTTCATTGTCATGCACTGATATGTTCTGGTTTGAGTTTGATTACAGTAGGCGTTCAAGTACTTCCTTTTTATTCTAGATTGGCAGTGTTTGAGATGGTAGGAACTTGTCATATTCTCAACTTATTTTCTTTATGAGACTGAATGCTCTGTAAACATACTATTTTAGCAATTCTTAGAAATCTGAGAGCAGTGTTACCTGTATCATTTTTTGTCTTGGTAGTAGTATTGCAGCTCCAACATCAGCACTTAAATAATGGTTTGTGATGTTACTTGTCCTTGGAGTTAGTAGACTCCTGAGAAGTCAAGAGAAATCTTACGTAAGCATGAATTATATTTCACTTTCGAAAGCAAAGTACACGTCAAGTACTTTGAAGGCATTTGTTGATACTTTTAAGCACTTTCATTGATTATTATTATTATTATTCAATTAGTTATTACAAGTCCAACATTCTCTACATTATCACACTCCATATTCAGAATGTGGGAATACAGTTGTTTTAAGGAAATGCCACTGAATATATAGTAGCTGCACTCTACAAAGATGAGTTTGCTAATCAGTCAGGGACACAGCTTATACTTCAGTAGTCTTAGATCATTTAATGATGATGATTATACTTTATAACTAGAAGAAGCCCCATATCCTGTTCATCGCCCCTTTTTCAGTCATGTGGATTGACTTATACCTGAAGTGGTTAATTCTCACCTTGACATCTCAAAGAACAACTGAATCTCTACCAAGGGTGAATGTGTCCTTCCTCTTAATGTCTAAAAGAAAAGGTTAAAATTCATTGAAGCAAAATGCAACAACCCAAAATGTTGGGGAGGTCGTTTCCACAGTTATTTCATATGACAGTGCTTGGAGTGAAAGTACATGACCATGGTGAAGAAGTAAAAACACTTTACCTTGTTCCTCCTGACTGATGTCCTTATGCGTGTTTTGCACAGTTGAGCGTTTTGTGTCTTGTCATCTGTGTAGGCAACAGCCCTCTTCCCTGGGATAGAACTAGATGATATTTAGACACGTTAATTTGACTTCTCCATTGCTCACATTGATGTGGATATGATTGTAATGCTCTGTTTTGTGGGCTTCCCAAGAAAACAATAAATCCCTTACTACTTGTTCAAAATGCAGTAGCACAGATCCTAACAAATACAAGAAAGAGAATATCATTCCTGTTTTGAAAAACCTTCACTGGTCACCTGTATTATCTAGGATCAATCTGAAAGTTCTTTTACTTGTTTTTAAAGCTTTAAATGACCTAGCACATCTGTACCGTACTGAATGTCTGTTTTCATATGTTCCTATATGTGACCTGAGATCTGCACATACTGGCCTACTGCAAATACCACATGTGAAATACAGAAAGAGTGGAGAGGTTGCCTTTTGTTTTTATGCTTCTAAATGATGAAACTCACTACCACTTTTTTATGAGGCAGTCAAGCTCGGTACATTGTTTTAAAAAACATTTGAAAATATATGTTTTTAATTTTGCTTTTAGTTAAAGTGGTTCTTTGTGCTTTCTATTTCGGTTTCTTTTTTTAGTTCTCTTTAATTGTTCTTATTTTATTACGACTTTCCTAATTTTTATGTATTTATTTAATTGACATTTATGTTGCTTTACTGTATTGCTGTGTTTTCCTTTACAACTGAAAGTATATCTCTTAATTTTAATATTTTCTTTTTACGCTTGGTTTGTAAAGCACCAAAGCACTATTTGTATGAAAGGTGCTCTATAAATAAAGTTTATTATTATTATTATTATTATTATTATTATTATTATTATTATACTTTGTTACACTTTTGGTTAGGACAGAGATTCTAGTAGAGGTGGCCTGTTTTACCCCTGTTCCAAAAAATTGGAAAACTACCTTCAGAATACACTGACAATGACCATCTACTGTCTCCTCTGTGTATTGTCATCATGCATATCTTGTGTATTATTTATTGTTGTTGGTTTTGTCATTCTGTAAAGAAGCCACCTTTCAAGGCGCTATATCAAATAATGTTTGTTATTATTATTGACATTTTTCATCGTTAAATCTGGCGAAGAGTCTTAAGAGAATATCAAAGAACACGTTGCTCTTACCTATCCATTCCAAGAAATGCCCTCAGCTCGGATTGCAGAGATTGGCCTCTCTGTCTCAAATTCTGAGAAACATAGACACGATTGAAAAATGAGCATTTCTTAAGATTCACATAATATCACCAGTCAACATTTGCCACTTGACATCAATAGAAACCATAGAGTACATGACATTTCCAATCAGTTTTCTTTCAAGGTACAATACCAATCACCTTGCCAGAAAAGTTATACTGCGGTGGATAAATATTACAAATGTCAGATACGCAGAGTTGTTTGGATTACTATGAAAAGATTGGCAAAATATATTTCTGTTCATTATATTTCTGGGAATGACAGAGCTAAAGAGAAAAAAATGCTAACCTTTATCTCTGCAGACAGGATCGCAAGGGATTCCATTATACTGGGTTCCTATATAACAAATAATACATTATTCCAAAAACATGATATTTGTCTGTAAATTGGCAGCATGATTGTTTATCATTACAATTTGAGTTAGCTTTAATTTTGTAAACCCCAAGTAAACATAGTTTGTGCCTTTCTCTGAACTTTTTTGCATTTCAATTCAGTTGTTTGTAAGCTAATTTTACAGTTGCTAGGTTCATGAAGTTACTGAACTGTGCAGTATTTCTTTTGGGTTTGGTGCGAATCATATTCTAACGGTTGGGGGAAAAAAGCACAGGTACCATCCCAGCATTAAACCCTGAAACTTACCTTAGCCGATTCTTCAACGAAACCAGACATGTTAACTGAGTGTTACAGTATGTTTCAAAGTGTGTATATTAAACACAACTGAGGTTCTGTTGTCTCCTTGGAGACACTTGGAACTCCTGTGATGCTGGTCCGTGTTCTATGACATCATTAGTTCTAAATGTAAATGCAGGTATTGGCACAACATAGTAAAATGATGTAAAGTTATGGATCCATTCATGATTTTCACTCAGTGCGAAAGAGTTCCTGTCGTGTAGTTAAACTTTGTGTTACGGAGGGTTAACTGGGGTTCTGGCTACTAGTTAGGCTTGGTCATTCAGTCATCTGCTTCATGCAATAGGAAGCTAAGAGATCTGTGTTTTAGTTTTACTGTTTGTTTTTGTTCTATAGATTTACAGTAGTTATTGGTCAGCTCACTTTAAAATTGCTTTAACTAGATTCATGAAAGTCCTGAAGTGTATTTCTTTTGGGTTTTGTGCAAATCATATTCTAACAGGTATTTGAAAAAGAGTATTTGATAACAATTAAGTTTAGTATATTCCAAAAAAAAGTTAAAAAGTAAAAGGTATACACAGCCAAATGAAACGCTGAAACTTACCTTAGCTGATTCTTCAGCTAAACCAGACAGACTTCTCAAATTCTCAAATATTGTCAAATCTTGGGGGTGCAGAGGTGGTGGAGCCCTATACCAACAGACTCACAGCTGAAATTGCTGTGAAAAGGACTTCTACCAAATATGAACACGTGGGTGAAAATGTATACAATTCTAAGGTTTCATTTCTTCCCATTAAAAGTGGTATAAAATATGTGGTGTGAGAAAGAAGTCCTCATTTAAGTGCATGAAACTCAGGCACTGGCGCAACAAACTGAACAAAGTTCAAGGGGGTATACGTTTTCTGTAGACACTTTATTTCCTCTTTTTCCATACTTGAAGAAATGATTTGGGAAACCTGTGGGACACTGGAGGTCATTATACATGAGCCTCTTTATGCACCTTTTAAGCCACTGAAACCTAGTTCCCTTGTTACAAGGTCTAATATTACAGTAGGTGTGGTTTCCGTCTCCTAATTTCTGAGAATGATAAAATTGGGGAATAAGTTGTAGGGAATACCACTCTTGCACTTCTAAGAAAAGACTATCTCAAATGAAACTCGCTATAGACAGACATCTTGTTGAAAAATTCTTTATTTTTTTCATTTCTAAAGTCCTTCAAAAATGTTTTGTTTGTGACTTTCTCTGTTGTTCCCTTTCACACTCAACTGAAGTATGTGTTATGTCTTGTAAACGTAATCAAACATTTCACTTAGGTGTGTGGGTTAACAAAAACCCATATTGTATGAAACATTCAGTTTTACATTCAAGTTTTTTCTAACAATTGCATTCATGCTAGGACTACAGTAAACAACACTTTTTTACTAAAGTAAATGAAATAGTTCATTAAACAAGACACATTGTTTTAAATGTATGCAATACGACCACACTAAAAACAACAGTGAAATTTTTCATTGAAATACTGTACGAGATTGTGCATATTCAATGGATTTCTCCTGGTGCTTTTTTTCCATCAGTCTTTTCATATTCTTGTTCTCTACTCAGGTGTCTCCTGTTCCTTTGGTGATGTCTGCTGTACACACATGGTATCATACACTTGAGCAAAGTGTGATACCACCGTTTCTTCTTCTCCTAAAATAAAGATGAACATTGACAAAACTCAGAAGCACTCTTTTCTTTGACAGACGAACAAAACAATGCAAGAATAACCATACTCTCTGTTCCTTGCTCATTTCTACCTACCTGTTTGACCACTTTGTCTCCTTCAGTCAGGACAGGGTCCTGGGGCTGACTCTGAGCAATCTGAGAAGAGCTCTCTGTGATCTTCTCCCCTACATTGTGCTCTGTTTGAAATTCAGGGTTCGCCTCCGGTAAGTTCCTCGGTCCTTTTTGGGACTTGAATGGGTAGAGGAAATATTGTGACTACATTTCATTGTCATGCACTGATATGTTCTGGTTTGAGTTTGATTACAGTAGGCGTTCAAGTACTTCCTTTTTATTCTAGATTGGCAGTGTTTGAGATGGTAGGAACTTGTCATATTCTCAACTTATTTTCTTTATGAGACTGAATGCTCTGTAAACATACTATTTTAGCAATTCTTAGAAATCTGAGAGCAGTGTTACCTGTATCATTTTTTGTCTTGGTAGTAGTATTGCAGCTCCAACATCAGCACTTAAATAATGGTGTGTGATGTTACTTGTCCTTGGAGTTAGTAGACTCCTGAGAAGTCAAGAGAAATCTTACGTAAGCATGAATTATATTTCACTTTCGAAAGCAAAGTACACGTCAAGTACTTTGAAGGCATTTGTTGATACTTTTAAGCACTTTCATTGATTATTATTATTATTATTCAATTAGTTATTACAAGTCCAACATTCTCTACATTATCACACTCCATATTCAGAATATGGGAATACAGTTGTTTTAAGAAAATGCCACTGAATATATAGTAGCTGCACTCTACAAGGATGAGTTTGCTAATTATTCAGTCAGGGACACAGCTTATACTTCGGTAGTCTTAGATCATTTAATGATGATGATTATACTTTATAACTAGAAGAAGCCCCATATCCTGTTCATCGCCCCTTTTTCAGTCATGTGGATTGACTTATACCTGAAGTGGTTAATTCTCACCTTGACATCTCAAAGAACAACTGAATCTCTACCAAGGGTGAATGTGTCCTTCCTCTTAATGTCTAAAAGAAAAGGTTAAAATTCATTGAAGCAAAATGCAACAACCCAAAATGTTGGGGAGGTCGTTTCCACAGTTATTTCATATGACAGTGCTTGGAGTGAAAGTACATGACCATGGTGAAGAAGTAAAAACACTTTACCTTGTTCCTCCTGACTGATGTCCTTATGCGTGTTTTGCACAGTTGAGCGTTTTGTGTCTTGTCATCTGTGTAGGCAACAGCCCTCTTCCCTGGGATAGAACTAGATGATATTTAGACACGTTAATTTGACTTCTCCATTGCTCACATTGATGTGGATATGATTGTAATGCTCTGTTTTGTGGGCTTCCCAAGAAAACAATAAATCCCTTACTACTTGTTCAAAATGCAGTAGCACAGATCCTAACAAATACAAGAAAGAGAATATCATTCCTGTTTTGAAAAACCTTCACTGGTCACCTGTATTATCTAGGATCAATCTGAAAGTTCTTTTACTTGTTTTTAAAGCTTTAAATGACCTAGCACATCTGTACCGTACTGAATGTCTGTTTTCATATGTTCCTATATGTGACCTGAGATCTGCACATACTGGCCTACTGCAAATACCACATGTGAAATACAGAAAGAGTGGAGAGGCTGCCTTTTGTTTTTATGCTTCTAAATGATGAAACTCACTACCACTTTTTTATGAGGCAGTCAAGCTCGGTACATTGTTTTAAAAAACATTTGAAAATATATGTTTTTAATTTTGCTTTTAGTTAAAGTGGTTCTTTGTGCTTTCTATTTCGGTTTCTTTTTTTAGTTCTCTTTAATTGTTCTTATTTTATTACGACTTTCCTAATTTTTATGTATTTATTTAATTGACATTTATGTTGCTTTACTGTATTGCTGTGTTTTCCTTTACAACTGAAAGTATATCTCTTAATTTTAATATTTTCTTTTTACGCTTGGTTTGTAAAGCACCAAAGCACTATTTGTATGAAAGGTGCTCTATAAATAAAGTTTATTATTATTATTATTATTATTATTATTATTATTATACTTTGTTACACTTTTGGTTAGGACAGAGATTCTAGTAGAGGTGGCCTGTTTTACCCCTGTTCCAAAAAATTGGAAAACTACCTTCAGAATACACTGACAATGACCATCTACTGTCTCCTCTGTGTATTGTCATCATGCATATCTTGTGTATTATTTATTGTTGTTGGTTTTGTCATTCTGTAAAGAAGCCACCTTTCAAGGCGCTATATCAAATCATGTTTGTTATTATTATTGACATTTTTCATCGTTAAATCTGGCGAAGTCTTAAGAGAATATCAAAGAACACGTTGCTCTTACCTATCCATTCCAAGAAATGCCCTCAGCTCGGATTGCAGAGATTGGCCTCTCTGTCTCAAATTCTGAGAAACATAGACACGATTGAAAAATGAGCATTTCTTAAGATTCACATAATATCACCAGTCAACATTTGCCACTTGACATCAATAGAAACCATAGAGTACATGACATTTCCAATCAGTTTTCTTTCAAGGTACAATACCAATCACCTTGCCAGAAAAGTTATACTGCGGTGGATAAATATTACAAATGTCAGATACACGCAGAGTTGTTTGGATTACTATGAAAAGATTGGCAAAATATATTTCTGTTCATTATATTTCTGGGAATGACAGAGCTAAAGAGAAAAAAATGCTAACCTTTATCTCTGCAGACAGGATCGCAAGGGATTCCATTATACTGGGTTCCTATATAACAAATAATACATTATTCCAAAAACATGATATTTCTCTGTAAATTGGCAGCATGATTGTTTATCATTACAATTTGAGTTAGCTTTAATTTTGTAAACCCCAAGTAAACATAGTTTGTGCCTTTCTCTGAACTTTTTTGCATTTCAATTCAGTTGTTTGTAAGCTTATTTTACAGTTGCTAGGTTCATGAAGTTCCTGAACTGTGCAGTATTTCTTTTGGGTTTGGTGCGAATCATATTCTAACGGTTGGGGGAAAAAAGCACAGGTACCATCCCACCATTAAACCCTGAAACTTACCTTAGCCGATTCTTCAACGAAACCAGACATGTTAACTGAGTGTTACAGTATGTTTCAAAGTGTGTATATTAAACACAACTGAGGTTCTGTTGTCTCCTTGGAGACACTTGGAACTCCTGTGATGCTGGTCCGTGTTCTATGACATCATTAGTTCTAAATGTAAATGCAGGTATTGGCACAACATAGTAAAATGATGTAAAGTTATGGATCCATTTATGATTTTCACTCAGTGCGAAAGAGTTCCTGTCGTGTAGTTAAACTTTGTGTTACGGAGGGTTAACTGGGGTTCTGGCTACTAGTTAGGCTTGGTCATTCAGTCATCTGCTTCATGCAATAGGAAGCTAAGAGATCTGTGTTTTAGTTTTACTGTTTGTTTTTGTTCTATAGATTTACAGTAGTTATTGGTCAGCTCACTTTAAAGTTGCTTTAACTAGATTCATGAAAGTCCTGAACTGTATTTCTTTTGGGTTTTGTGCAAATCATATTCTAATAGGTATTTAAAAAAGAGTATATGATAACAATTAAGTTTAGTATATTGCAAAAAAAAGTTAAAAAGTAAAAGGTATACACAGCCAAATGAAACGCTGAAACTTACCTTAGCTGATTCTTCAGCTAAACCAGACAGACTTCTCAAATTCTCAAATATTGTCAAATCTTGGGGGTGCAGAGGTGGTGGAGCCCTATACCAACAGACTCACAGCTGAAATTGCTGTGAAAAGGGCTTCTACCAAATATGAACACGTGTGTGCAAATGTATACAATTCTAAGGTTTCATTTTTTCCCATTAAAAGTGGTATAAAATATGTGGTGTGAGAAAGAAGTCCCCATTTAAGTGCATGAAACTCAGGCACTGGCGCAACAAACTGAACAAAGTTCAAGGGGGTATATGCTTTCTGTAGACACTTTATTTCCTCTTTTTCCATACTTGAAGAAATGATTTGGGAAACCTGTGGGACACTGGAGGTCATTATACATGAGCCTCTTTATGCACCTTTTAAGCCACTGAAACCTAGTTCCCTTGTTACAAGGTCTAATATTACAGTAGGTGTGGTTTCCGTCTCCTAATTTCTGAGAATGATAAAATTGGGGAATAAGTTGTAGGGAATACCACTCTTGCACTTCTAAGAAAAGACTATCTCGAATGAAACTCGCTATAGACAGACATCTTGTTGAAAAATTCTTTATTTTTTTCATTTCTAAAGTCCTTCAAAAATATTTTGTTTGTGACTTTCTCTGTTGTTCCCTTTCACACTCAACTGAACTATGTGTTATGTCTTGTAAACGTAATCAAAGATTTCACTTAGGTGTGTGGGTTAACAAAAACCCATATTGTATGAAACATTCAGTTTTACATTCAAGTTTTTTCTAACAATTGCATTCATGCTAGGACTACAGTAAACAACACTTTTTACTAAAGGAAATGAAATTGTTCATTAAACAAGACACATTGTTTTAAATGTATGCAATACGACCACACTAAAAACAACAGTGAAACTTTTCATTGAAATACTGTACGAGATAGTGCATATTCAATGGATTTCTCCCGGTGCTTTTTTTCCATCAGTCTTTTCATTTTCTTGTTCTCTACTCAGGTGTCTCCTGTTCCTTTGGTGATGTCTGCTGTACACACATGGTATCATACACTTGAGCAAAGTGTGATACCACCGTTTCTTCTTCTCCGAAAATAAAGATGAACATTGACAAAACTCAGAAGCACTCTTTTCTTTGACAGACGAACAAAACAATGCAAGAATAACCATACTCTCTGTTCCTTACTCATTTCTACCTACCTGTTTGACCACTTTGTCTCCTTCAGTCAGGACAGGTTCCTGGGGCTGACTCTGAGCAATCTGAGAAGAGCTCTCTGTGATCTTCTCCCCTACATTGGCTACATTGTGCTCTGTTTGAAATCCAGGGATCGCCTCCGGTAAGTTCCTCGGTCCTTTTTGGGACTTGAATGGGTAGAGGAAATACTGTGACTACATTTCATTGTCATGCACTGATATGTTCTGGTTTGAGTTTGATTACAGTAGGCGTTCAAGTACTTCCTTTTTATTCTAGATTGGCAGTGTTTGAGATGGTAGGAACTTGTCATATTCTCTAATTATTTTCTTTATGAGACTGAATGCT
Organism: Atractosteus spatula; assembly: GCF_055471065.1. Classification (NCBI taxonomy): domain Eukaryota; kingdom Metazoa; phylum Chordata; class Actinopteri; order Semionotiformes; family Lepisosteidae; genus Atractosteus; species Atractosteus spatula. Next base: position 30,053,001 of record NC_142712.1, read on the forward strand.
CTGTAAACATACTATTTTAGCAATTCTTAGAAATCTGAAAGCAGTGTTACCTGTATCATTTTTTGTCTTGGTAGTAGTATTGCAGCTCCAACATCAGCACTTAAAGAATAGTTTGTGATGTTACTTGTCCTTGGAGTTAGTAGACTCCTGAGAAGTCAAGAGAAATCTTACGTAAGCATGAATTATATTTCACTTTCGAAAGCAAAGTACACGTCAAGTACTTTGAAGGCATTTGTTGATACTTTTAAGCACTTTCATTGATTATTATTATTATTATTCAATTAGTTATTACAAGTCCAACATTCTCTACATTATCACACTCCATATTCAGAATGTGGGAATACAGTTGTTTTAAGGAAATGCCACTGAATATATAGTAGCTGCACTCTACAAAGATGAGTTTGCTAATTATTCAGTCAGGGACACAGCTTATACTTCAGTAGTCTTAGATCATTTAATGATGATGATTATACTTTATAACTAGAAGAAGCCCCATATCCTGTTCATCGCCCCTTTTTCAGTCATGTGGATTGACTTATACCTGAAGTGGTTAATTCTCACCTTGACATCTCAAAGAACAACTGAATCTCTACCAAGGGTGAATGTGTCCTTCCTCTTAATGTCTAAAAGAAAAGGTTAAAATTCATTGAAGCAAAATGCAACAACCCAAAATGTTGGGGAGGTCGTTTCCACAGTTATTTCATATGACAGTGCTTGGAGTGAAAGTACATGACCATGGTGAAGAAGTAAAAACACTTTACCTTGTTCCTCCTGACTGATGTCCTTATGCGTGTTTTGCACAGTTGAGCGTTTTGTGTCTTGTCATCTGTGTAGGCAACAGCCCTCTTCCCTGGGATAGAACTAGATGATATTTAGACACGTTAATTTGACTTCTCCATTGCTCACATTGATGTGGATATGATTGTAATGCTCTGTTTTGTGGGCTTCCCAAGAAAACAATAAATCCCTTACTACTTGTTCAAAATGCAGTAGCACAGATCCTAACAAATACAAGAAAGAGAATATCATTCCTGTTTTGAAAAACCTTCACTGGTCACCTGTATTATCTAGGATCAATCTGAAAGTTCGCTTACTTGTTTTTAAAGCTTTAAACAACCTAGCACGTCTGTACCGTTCTGAATGTCTGTCTTCATATGTTCCTATACGTGACCTGAGATCTGCACATACTAGCCTACTGCAAATACCACATGTGAAATACAGAAAGAGTGGAGAGGCTGCATTTTGTTTTTATGCTTCTAAATGATGAAACTCACTACCACTTTTTATGAGGCAGTCAAGCTCGGTACATTGTTTTAAAAAACATTTGAAAATATATTTTTTTAATTTTGCTTTTAGTTAAAGTGGTTCTTTGTGCTTTCTATTTCTGTTTCTTTTTTTAGTTCTCTTTAATTGTTCTTATTTTATTACGACTTTCCTAATTTTTATGTATTTATTTAATTGACATTTATGTTGCTTTACTGTATTGCTGTGTTTTCCTTTACAACTGAAAGTATATCTCTTAATTTTAATATTTTCTTTTTACGCTTGGTTTGTAAAGCACCAAAGCACTATTTGTATGAAAGGTGCTCTATAAATAAAGTTTATTATTATTATTATTATTATTATTATTATTATTATTATACTTTGTTACACTTTTGGTTAGGACAGAGATTCTAGTAGAGGTGGCCTCTTTTACCCCTGTTCCAAAAAATTGGAAAACTACCTTCAGAATACACTGACAATGACCATCTACTGTCTCCTCTGTGTATTGTCATCATGCATATCTTGTGTATTATTTATTGTTGTTGGTTTTGTCATTCTGTAAAGAAGCCACCTTTCAAGGCGCTATATCAAATCATGTTTGTTATTATTATTGACATTTTTCATCGTTAAATCTGGCGAAGAGTCTTAAGAGAATATCAAAGAACACGTTGCTCTTACCTTTCCATTCCAAGAAATGCCCTCAGCTCGGATTGCAGAGATTGGCCTCTCTGTCTCAAATTCTGAGAAACATAGACACGATTGAAAAATGAGCATTTCTTAAGATTCACATAACATCACCAGTCAACATTTGCCACTTGCCATCAATAGAAACCATAGAGTACATGACATTTCCAATCTGTTTTCTTTCAAGGTACAATACCAATCACCTTGCCAGAAAAGTTATACTGCGGTAGATACAGATGCAGCCATTCAAAGTGAGCGGTACAGACACGTATCGGAGGTAATTGGCTACGGTGTCGCGCATTGTGACGTACGATGACGCGCGGTACCGCGGTACGTGATTGGTTGACCGACAGGGGCACTCGTGGTCCGTTGGTCTTTCGTAGAAAGATTTACAGTAAATGTCTTTACTGTGCCCGTTGTAGTATTGAATATTTATATGGAATTTTACCACTGAAGGGAAATCTTAGTAGCTGAGCATAAAAAGAATAGGAGCATACTGTAACGCGTGTGAAGGCCATAAACGATATTAATTTTGGAACATAAACATACAGTATATGGCTGGTCTCGGTACTTTAAAGAAAACATACACGAAACATGGTTTCATTATGACCAGAATCGGTCTTGAGATATTTTTAACTTGATTTACAGTATTTGAGAGGTATGTCTTGACACCGATACTACGTAAATACTGCTCACGTATATGTTTCTAGGTTTATATTATGCATTTCATACGGTCAAATTACTTTTGAGCAACTGATGAGAAGCGCGAAACGGTATGCCCAGGACGTTTTAGTTTTTGTTTTGTTTTAATGCAGTGCGGGGACTCTGCTTTAACTATATCGCCGTGGATTGATTAGAGATATGAAGTACATACAAGTCATTTTTTAAATGTTGTAGTTCGTCTTGTAAAAATGTTACGAGTACATCATCTGTCAACAATTACACAGGTTCTGTTTCCATATTGCGGATTTTGGTTACATAATATTATTTTCTAATTTCACGTTGTGAATATATGATTTGGGCAAACAGAGCTGCAAAGAAGTACATTATGGGTTGTTGTTTTTTTTTGCAGTTTTATCTAGAACAAGCGATGCTTAAACCTTTGTCTGATTCTTGTGAAACTATCCACACGACAGTTACCTAGGAGTTGACTTTAGTGATGTCACTGATGGGATGTTTCTAAAAATCCATCCACTGTAAAACGTCTTCTCCAGTTGTCCTGCATATGTATTCGCTAATGAAGCTGTTTGTTCTGAGCCTGGTTCTCTACATTTCTGTATGAACCAGCTTACAGGGCTAAAGACAGCTTGTGTTTAAATTGAGTGTAAGGTAATTTATGCTTCTGTGTATAATGTTTCTGTAGTGCTTTTTCAGCACTCTGCATGTGACTGTGCCGGTGGCGCTGTGGGTTAGGTTCCTGACTCCCATGTCACATGGTCTGTGATCGAATCCCACCGGAGCTGTGACTTCTTTTTTTAACAAACATTTCTTTGAAAAAATGAAACGTTTCCCTTGGTCAGAGATTAAATAAAACCTCACTCGCACCAAACAAATTTATATTTCTAAATATCACAACATGATCGAATTTAAGTCTTTTTAATAACAATGAATAGTCACCTATGCATTACAAAATAAACATTTATATTGATTTGAATCAATATTTAAATTGAATGTTTAAATATATGTGTTTAAAGGCGATATATAAAAGCGCTGATTCTTATGGAATGTGTTCCGCCGGGGATTCAAAAAATTTATTTTTTTTAATCGCGTATCTAAGGAAAATAGCAGTATAACTTTGTTCATGCACATCATTATACAGTATCTCATTTTGTATTTCTATAAAAAAAAATTGTTTGCCCAGCCACTGTTGTTGTTATTGTTTTTATCCTGTAAAGCGCTTTGAGGAGCACAGCTTTCTCACCACTTAGATTACTTTTTGACACCATCCTTACACAAAGCAGAAACTGTATTTTCCGATGACATACAAGTGGAAAGATTACAGATTTTAATCGTTTTTTTTTCTGAACCAGGGAAAATCTGATCATGTTTCTCTATAACAATAATAAAAAACTTTATTTTACATATCACCTTTAAAAGTGGCATCTCAAAACAATACAGTAGATGTAAACCACAGATTACAAAGTAAATACCCAGACAAACGCAAACGCGTTTTTAATAAAATGCTTTCATTCATTCAACAGAGAGAGAGCGTAAAACCTGGGTGTAACAGCTGTTCCTTTTTCTGATCACTCGCTCTCTGGATAAACGTCTCGCCTGTCCTGTTCTTTGTTTTCCTAATTTGCTGATTATGCCTGCTGCGATCCACTCCTACCCTCACACCTAAAGAAGACTATTTTAAATTTCTTTGCGCATCCTTAAGGTGATATCACATAAAGGTGATATGTAAAATAATGTTTTTTATTATTGTTATAGAGAAACATGATCAGATTTTCCCCGGTTCAGAAAAAAAGATCTATAGTATACTAGTTAAGAAAAATAAATCTAAACGGGGAGAAAGCTATGCTGAAAGTTTATTAAGATACTTAGAAGACAAAGATATCAATTTATTTTAGTTAAAATTTTATATATCACCTTTAAAAGTGGAATCTCAAAGCAAAGTAAATACCCAACACTGATTGTACCCATCTGTCATGCTAATAAAACACCTTGAATTGAATTGAACTGAGGGAGAGAGGGGGGGAGGGCGAGCGAGATAACCAGGACGTAAGGCAAATAAGATACACTCCACAGGCATTCACAACAGCGACATATGAAACGTTTGCACATATAGTTAAGTTATTACTTGGTTTTCAAAGTGCAATGAAATACAATATTGTTGTTGTTGCTGTTCTTGTTGTTTTTATCCTGTAAAGCGTTTTGAGAAGCCACCTTTAAAGGCGATATATACTGTAAAAGCGCTGATTCTTATGGAATGTGTTCCGCCGGGGATTCAAAATCTTTTTAATTTTTTTTTAATCGCGTATCTAAGGAAATCTCAGTATAACTTTGTTCATGCACAAACAGTGGCATGTTACACTATTAATTTGGGTGTCTCCTCTTGCCAGAAAGCTCTAAATTGCATTTTGAGTGCGGTTTTTGACTTTGAAACTGCGACACTTTAAACTGCGACACTTATCATTCAACCAGAGCTCGAAATATCACAAGGACCCTCAAGAGCACAGCAAAGACTGTATTAAAAGAATCGCGGATCTAAAGAAATTAATAAGATATAATTATATTGTATGTTACACCTACAGTAGTTCACTGCTTTAAATACATCGAATTAAGAAAGTTAGGTGTAGCACTTTAGATCTTTTTTTCTGAACCAGGGAAAATCTGATCATGTTTCTCTATAACAATAATAAAAAACATTATTTTACATATCACCTTTAAAAGTGGCATCTCAAAGCAATACAGTAGATGGAAAAACAGTTAAAAGGGACCAAAGTAAATACCAGACAAACGCAAACGCGTTTTTAATAAAATGTTTTTATTCATTCAGCAGAGATATAAAGTTAATATCGAAATAAAGTTATTTTTCAAGCAATGCAACAAACGTCGGGCAATGTGTTTTTTTTAATCCAACATTGACAGCCACATCTTAAATCTTGTCAGTCAGCTCTTTTTTCTCTATTTGAATTGTGGCTTACACATCGCACGACTTTAAAAGCTAGAAAGACAGGTTTCGATTCACATTAGCTGGCGAGCCTTGTTTTGTCAATGGACAGCACAAAAAACAGACAATACACTGGGGGGGGGGGGGAGGGCAAGCGAGAGAGAGAGTTTTTTACCCTCTGTCAAAAATCCCAAATAACCCGGGGCAGAGACTCTGGGGGGATCATTGCGTGGTACAGAGCGGAGCTCAGTCAATTCTTATGGAATGTGTTTTCTTTCTTCTTTTTTTCAGCATGGAATAAACCTGTTACTTGATTCATATGGATGCCCGGTTCCGCCGGGGATTCAAAACATTTTTTATTTTTTTTTTAATCGGGTATCAAAGGGAATAGCAGTATAACCCTGTTCTCTTGATTAGTTGATTTCTCTTGCCAGAAAGCTCTAAATTGCATTTTGAGTGCGGTTTTTGACTTTTTTTAAATTGCATTTTGAGCACGCACAGCACATACAAGGGTTAATTGCACAATGAACTGCGCCAAGAAATTTAAAATAGTCTTCTTTAGGTGTGACGGTAGGAGTGGACCGCAGCAGGCATAATCAGCAAACCAGGAAAACAAAGAACAGGACAGGTGAGACCTGTATCCAGAAAGCGAGTGATCAGAAAAAGGAAATGGTGTTACGCCCAGGTTTTCGACCCAATTGTTTTAACTTGCTAATGCATCAGACACATTTCCTGGCGTATTGTGTTTTAAATAAAATAGGAGTGTCTTCCCCTGGTATTAGCTCATTGGTATGGTGTAAGTTTTATCTGTACCATACCATACAGTATATAGGTACAGAATTCAAGATGCACCACTGTATCGCTTTGGTAAGGAGACGGACTATGGCCAAAATCACAAAGACTCTCTCATACCAAATAATGAAGATGAAAAGAAACGGGAAGTCAAGACGGGACATTGTACAGCAGTTGGCTTCGATGGACATCTTCCTTTCTGAAAGCACAGTGAGACGGCATTATAAAGGGGAGAGGAGGCAAAGAGAATCTAAACCGAGGATGATTCAAAGGTAAATAAATTTCTAAAAATACCTTTCTTGCATGTAAATACAACTACGCACATTATTTTTAAAACTAACTGTTGATCTCTTTTTTTTCAAGTCCTATTGTGCGAGCTATCGACAAACTGACTGATGAAAATGATGAGCTACCGGCGATGCAAGTCCAAAGACGGCTATGGGCTGACCTCAGTGCGACCGTTAGCCCGACATCAATAAGAAGAGAGCGCAGGAGGCTTGGATGGAGATACAGAAAAGCCAACACATGCCCCATGATAAGGCTAAAAAACAAAGAGGAAAGACTCAAACAAGCGCTCCAATGGATTGAACAGGGGGAGGCATTTCAGGATGTACTTTTCACCGACAAAACAACAGTGGCTCTGGAACAGTTTTCAACAATGGCATTTTGCAAAAAGGGGAGATATGTGGACAAGCCAAAGCCCAAACATCCACTGAAGGTTCACGTCTTGGGGGATATATCTCGAATTCTTCGAGGAAGTCGTGGTCACACAGCATGCCGCCCCATATATCAGGAGCAGTTTGGATCAAGGCACCGTCTCTTTCAAGACAACGATCCGAAACACACAGCAGCAAAGGCAAGGTTTATAGCAGAAGGAGTGAACTGGGTGAAAACTCCAGCCGAATCCCCAGATCTAAATCGATAGAGATGGTTTGGCATTCGTTGAAAGACTACGTTCGGAAAACTGCTAAGCCCGTCACAAAGCAGGAACTGATCGATGCGATCTATAAATTCTGGGAGGAAGAACTGACCGAACAAAATTGTAACAATTTTATTAACAGGCTGTTTCGTGTTCTTCCTAGGATTGTTTACCGGGGCGGGGGACATTCGGGAATGTGAGTCTGAGAAAGACAGTCTCACGTTTGTGGACAGTCTGTCCACAAACAAAACATGTAAAAAAATGTAAAAAAAACAATTACTTTTTGTCAATGGAAACCGGTGTGTGTGTCTCTCTCTGCTGGATGTCTCCCTCTCTCTCTGCTGAATGAATAAAAGCATTTTATTAAAAACGCGTTTGCGTTTGTCTGGTATTTACTTTGGTCCCTTTTAACTGTTTTTCCATCTACTGTATTGCTTTGAGATGCCACTTTTAAAGGTGATATGTAAAATAAAGTTTTTTATTATTGTTATAGAGAAACATTATCAGATTTTCCCTGGTTCAGATCTAAAGATCTAAAGTGCTACACCTTACTTTCTTAATTCGATGTATTTAAAGCAGTGAACTACTGTAGGTGTAACATAACATTCAGAAATACAATCGAGAATAGTTTTGTGGTGTTTGTTTAGATGAAACGTTCCTAAAACGTATAACGTAACAAAATTAAAGACAATTAAAATCTGTAATCTTTCCACTTGTACTGTGTAGTGTTTCATAGCCGTTCAGGGACGCCAAATATGTAATCATAGTGGCTCTCTGAAGGCACCAGTTCTGTAGGGTTTGGGCATTTACTGAGACAATTATCAATTGTAGCAGTAAATCACAAAGTTGATTCTTTTGATGGCTTTAGAATCCAACCACGCGACATAACTCAAACAACGCGCACACACAGGTACTAATACACGAGGATACATTTATTAATACATAGAATATGCATATAAACCTAACAGATCTTATCGTGAGGGTTATCAGAATACAAAAGGTATATATTCAATCAGTTACGAAGAGTTACACATATCAAGAGGACATACGTTCAGTATATCATTCATTAAGACCGTTTCGTAAATGAACTTGGTTATAACTTCTACATTAGATACTCAAAACAAGTACATAACTCTTAGGAATTAAATTGATATCAACTGGTTGGGATAACAATTGAATTCTCGAGCTGTAATGCATTGAAGTTGAATACTCTTCAATTTCTGGGGATTCAGATCTCCTGCGGGCACAAAGAAACAGTTGCAGGCTGTTGCTGTCCAATCCGCTCTCTCTGGCTCCGTGCCAGGCTGTGCTGTGCGGCTTGCGACGGTGCGCTGCTGATGCTCACTGACCGGCTAGTTGTGTTGGCTTTAACTAGCAAAGTTTGCGCACAGGAGAAAAGTTACTGTGGGTCCCAGCAAGTCAGGAAGAGGACCGGTTCGTTCCTGATGAAGAGCTAGTTCTGAATAGTGATTCAGCTGTCCACAGTCCCGACCTGTTCACGAGGCTTGCTGCTGGTGCTAACCTCGGGTGGATCCTCTGGTTATTCTCTGGCAACCTCCACTCTAGACTCTTAGAACAAAGGAAAGTTCTGGCACTCGGACACACTGGCCGTTCCGTGGTTGTCCGGGCTGAGTCTCGGGATGGTCAGGAGGCGCGCTGCGAGAATGTCCTGCCCTTGGGAGCCTTCTGCTCCTGGGCCGTCCTGCCCTGGAATTCTCCTTTGAATTCCCTTTAGAACAGTCCACAGAATCCTCTCCAGAATCTTACTGAATCTCCCGAATCTGAATCTTGTTGAATCTCCCGAATCTGAATCTTCAGGCCTGTGTTGCCTGTTTTTACCTGGAGGAACTTCAGCTCATTCATTGGCTGAAAGTTCCATGGGCATCAGAGTCCCACGTGGGTTACTCAGCCCTACCAGTCCCTGATTGGTTGATCAAGGTGAGATATGAGTCACTTAGTCCTGACACTTAGGAATGCAGTCCAGATGTCCAACTGGCACTCCCTAGACAGATAGGCACCAATGGATGACCATTGATCATGATAGCCAGACTTAGCTAAGTGCATCCCCCTTTGGGAGCTGTCCTAGGAAACCTTAAATCACCCTGCACTAATGGTCTCTCTGTGGCTGCACCACAGAGATGAACAGAGAAATGGGGCCTCATTTGGGAAGCTCAGAAACACTTAATTCTGCCTTATTATTAAGCCTCGCCGCTACATATCCCCCCTTTTTGAAGGTCACGAGGTCCTGAGGCGTTGTTGCCTTCAAAACAAAACAGAGTTAAGTGATGTCCCTTGCCATTAGAACATTAATCTTAAATGTCCACATTACTCCTCGAGAATTCATACCAGAACCAGCATTGGATACAAACAGGATGAATAACATCTGGAGTATGTATAAACACGGTAGGAGACATTATCTAAGTCTAGGAATTACACATCAGGAAGCTCACTGTCAATATCTGATACCTCTGTAGTAGATATTTGGGGAGAAGTCACTTCCTTTCTTTTGACATGCTACCTTTGACTCATTCATGCTACCCGGAGTACATCTTGATGTGAGAGTACAGCATTCAGAGTACATCCAGTCATGATCCAGCTACCCGGCAGTAGTGTTACAATAACAACAGTTCCTGTTCCCAGCCCCCCGATAAACCACAACACCTGTGTTGGGTATCTGCTAGGGTGGTTTGGAGGTTTGTTCCATTAAAGCAAACTCAACTACCTGTACCTCTTCAGGCTTACTGTTTCTTGGATTTCTATCCAATTCCTTAGTGTGGCATCTGAAGGCATCCACGACCTCAAGTTTGGTCTTATATTGTCTGGTTCCAGACCGTACAGTGTTAAGTTACCATGCTGTACTATGGCCTCCTCGGGAACTTACAGGAACTGTTTGATTAGGTAGCTGTATTGCGGTAGCTGTATCATGCCTGTCACAAGTCATAGTGTCAGTTAAATGTGGTGTGTTGACCAGCCATTTACGTCCCACCTGCTCTTCATGGGGTTCATTAACCTCCCTCTGCCCATTAGCAGCTTTACACCCTTCATTGGTGAATCGTTTAGACACAGTCAATGGATAGCTTTGGTAGCCATACCCATCTCAAGATTTGGAACCGAATTCAATCTTGGATTGCCTTCTGGGTGAGCTATGAGCGATGGGGTTAATGTCACATACTCCTCTACTGAGAAGAGTGGAATCAAGTGGGTTGGGAATTGTGCCGTGGCTAGACTGGCTACAGTGGCACTAAACTCCCTTAACAGGTCTTGTGTCAACATTCTGGCCTGTTGCACACAAGCATAAACCCACTGTATAACACCAACAATCATGTCCACTGGTTGGGGAATAAGGTTTAACCCTGTTGCATAGGAAGTTGCCTGTAGGATTTTCCCTAAGCTTTCCAACTTTTGCTGCTGTCGATACAGTCTGTCACTACCCTCTGGCCTCTCTGACACCTGCCTTCTTGGGGCAGTCAGGGTGAGAGTGCCAGTAGCACACAAACCTACCAAAAAGAGCAAATGCACAACAGTGGTGGCAGCAATCAGTCCTCCCAAAAGTCTTTTAGGGTGGCTGATCCCAGTCATCTCCTTCTGAGTGACTGTTGCCTTTCTAAGCTGGCGCAGCGTGTACATGGTGTCTTTCTCAGTATGCCATGTGGCATCTTGGGCACCAACATCCTGGAAATCTGGGGAGATCTGACACAGCTGCTGATGCTGCTCCTCCATTTCCAGGGCATCTGCTTTTTCGATTTGTTCATGCCTGTGCTCTAGGAACCCTGCAGGGGGTGGTGCAGCGGTGGAGCATGCCTGACCCTCGGCTGAGTGGTCATCTGGAGCACCTGAGTGATCTGAGATTGTTACCCCATTCTCACTGTTCCGGTCCACCGTGCACACTTCCTGATTGAGGAATCCCTCTATCGGCATGTTTACAATCGTTCAATGGGTGTGGGTGTAGGACACCTGCTCGCTCCCCCCTTCCCTCGCTAGGGGTTCAGGGAGCTGCCCCAGCACTGGGATAGCTAGTTCATTGTCTTTGAACTTACTATCACCCACCAGGCCCATGTCAGTGCAGGCGGGGATTCTGACACCCCTCTTTGCGATGTCCTGCACTGGCAGGCGGGTGACTTGACCATCCAGCTCCAGTCTGGCTGAACCACTGTTGGTCAGACTCAGACTGACAGACTGAGCTGGTGGCTGTAAGAAAACCGGCTCGGCTTTCATTCCCTGTCCCTTCTGGGGGACTGGGTGTGTTGGAAACCCTGCTGTTGAGGCAGGAACAATCAGGTCAGTCTCACTCACTACCTGGTAGTTGTGAGAAATAATGTTACCTGACTGCAGGTTCCCTGGGTCACAGCAGAGGGAATCGGCATCTGGGATCAGGTGTGTCCACAGCGCAGTAGTCTCAGCGTCCAGCTGGACCTCCTGTCTAACCTGTGAATGTTGCACCAGGGGCACCTGGCGGTGGCCCTGTGACAGCTGCTTAAGCAGATCCTCACTGATAGAGGACCTCTCAGGGCTAAGGGCGAGGGCTACATCACCAACCTGCTCTCCTGCCATCTGGATCCCTTCCACCACTGCGGGGTGGTGGTCCTGACCCCTCTTGGGTGCCGGGGTGCACAGGGAAAGCTCTTTTTCATCGCCAGGTGGGGAGATCTGCTCCTCTTTAGGGATGTAAAAGGGGTGTGCTTTACCTGGTGGATCAGGCGGCTGCTTGGAGCACCGCTCCTGTGGCAGGGAGGCTGTTGTGACCTCAGCCGGGACACGACTTCCCTGTATATCCGGGGAACAAGAAAATATTTTTATTTCTTGTCCAGAGGGAACAGAAGGAATCTCCACATAGGCTTCTGTGTTCGGTGGGCACTGTGTGAGCACAGTCTGCCTCTTGGCCCCCCTTTCCTTCTGTACAGAAGGCTTAGGAGCCTTGACCTGGTTCCACACTTTGCCTTTCTGGTGATCCACCAAAGGTTCCACTCTGAGTCGCATGCCCTTTTCTTTTTCAACCCGTTTGAGCTTGCCGTGTGACATCAAACACCTTTCAACCTCAGTGTCAATCAGTGTCTCACTGGGTAAGACACCTCCCATGGCAGCCTTGAGGTAAAAGCTTCCTGCTTTTCCTCTGTGTTTTACTGCCTGCTCTGTGACTTCAGGGGTGGAGTCAGCACTCGCTTGGGAGTGGCCGACCTCATCCAGGAAGGAACCCTTCCGCTCAATCAGATAGACTGAGGGAGGGAGAGGGGGCGGGTCTCCGCCTCCTCCAGTGGAGAGTATCAGCTCATTCACGCTTCCGGCAGCCTTGGGGAGCGGTTGTCCCTGTCCTAATAAAGCTTGTTCAAGCCTGGCCAGGCGGGTGGCTACTGAATCCTTTTGTTCAGCCTTTTCTAGCCCTTTCCCTCCCCCGGTGTTCTCATGGCACTTAGGACGCTGGGTGCGGTCCTGTGTGCCTGCTTTGGAACGGGGCTTAGCCAGCTCAGGAGCCTGTGCTCCTTCGAGCAGGAGGGAATTAACCCTGCTGGCTCTGACGGCGAACACGGTCGCTTTAGCAGCTTTTTGCTCAGAGCGACTTTGGACATCATACTCCCAGGCTTTCTGCACTAATCTCTTAATATCAGTCACTTTCATTGTCTGTGCATCTGTATGCATTAAGATAATCTCTCTGACTGATGGGTGGAGATTCGCAATGAATAAACCCTTGAAATGTGTGTTCTCTTCGCAACCCTCATCATTTCGCCCTGCAAAATAAGTTCGTCTAAGTCTCTCGTAATATTCGCGAGGGGACTCTGCTCTCTCGTGCTTAATGTTAAGGGCGGCGGCTATCGCGGCAGTCGGGTCAATAAACGCACTGTATTCTTCGATAAGTGCTTGACATAGCTGCTCAAAGTCATTACAGACTTCTTTCATCTGCCTAGCCATCCACTCATGTACAGCTCTGCTGGTAGTTTTCCTGACCAGAAACACTTTCTCCTGTTCTGTGGCGTTTGGCAGGAACTGCAGGTTATACCTGAGGTCTTGAATATAACTCTCGATATTATTCTCTGACACTGCGGGGTCAAATCTCTCTATATCCTTCGCTAGCTCTCTCAGAGAATGGAGATTTATTCTTCTAGCTTCTCCGCTGACGGAGATATGGAAGAGATCGTGGTCAGACTTGTCGCTGCTAGAGAGAGTGCTTAATAGCGACTCGAATTCAGACCTTTTAGCAACCATCGTTAAACTTAAAGAGTATTACTTTTAAGTACGAAATCACAGTTTTACCACAGAAAACCACAAGATCAAGTATGCAATCAACCCGGTAGATTGCAAAAGATCACAAAACAATCAAGCACTGCTTAAAGAGCAAGGGGAACTTTTTTCCTTTCGGCTTTCAGCACACTGTATTGTCGTGTATGAAACCCGCGGCGTTTTATATGAATTATTCCGCTTGGTTGATTCATTTCAGTCTTGCCACGCCCACCCAGGGACGCCATAAATGTAGTGTTTCATAGCCGTTCAGGGACGCCAAATATGTAATCATAGTGGCTCTCTGAAGGCACCAGTTCTGTAGGGTTTGGGCATTTACTGAGACAATTATCAATTGTAGCAGTAAATCACAAAGTTGATTCTTTTGATGGCTTTAGAATCCAACCACGCGACATAACTCAAACAACGCGCACACACAGGTACTAATACACGAGGATACATTTATTAATACATAGAATATGCATATAAACCTAACAGATCTTATCGTGAGGGTTATCAGAATACAAAAGGTATATATTCAATCAGTTACGAAGAGTTACACATATCAAGAGGACATATGTTCAGTATATCATTCATTAAGACCGTTTCGTAAATGAACTTGGTTATAACTTCTACATTAGATACTCAAAACAAGTACATAACTCTTAGGAATTAAATTGATATCAACTGGTTGGGATAACAATTGAATTCTCGAGCTGTAATGCATTGAAGTTGAATACTCATCCAATTTCTGGGGATTCAGATCTCCTGCGGGCACAAAGAAACAGTTGCAGGCTGTTGCTGTCCAATCCGCTCTCTCTGGCTCCGTGCCAGGCTGTGCTGTGCGGCTTGCGACGGTGCGCTGCTGATGCTCACTGACCGGCTAGTTGTGTTGGCTTTAACTAGCAAAGTTTGCGCACAGGAGAAAAGTTACTGTGGGTCCCAGCAAGTCAGGAAGAGGACCGGTTCGTTCCTGATGAAGAGCTAGTTCTGAATAGTGATTCAGCTGTCCACAGTCCCGACCTGTTCACGAGGCTTGCTGCTGGTGCTAACCTCGGGTGGATCCTCTGGTTATTCTCTGGCAACCTCCACTCTAGACTCTTAGAACAAAGGAAAGTTCTGGCACTCGGACACACTGGCCGTTCCGTGGTTGTCCGGGCTGAGTCTCGGGATGGTCAGGAGGCGCGCTGCGAGAATGTCCTGCCCTTGGGAGCCTTCTGCTCCTGGGCCGTCCTGCCCTGGAATTCTCCTTTGAATTCCCTTTAGAACAGTCCACAGAATCCTCTCCAGAATCTTACTGAATCTCCCGAATCTGAATCTTGTTGAATCTCCCGAATCTGAATCTCCAGGCCTGTGTTGCCTGTTTTTACCTGGAGGAACTTCAGCTCATTCATTGGCTGAAAGTTCCATGGGCATCAGAGTCCCACGTGGGTTACTCAGCCCTACCAGTCCCTGATTGGTTGATCAAGGTGAGATATGAGTCACTTAGTCCTGACACTTAGGAATGCAGTCCAGATGTCCAACTGGCACTCCCTAGACAGATAGGCGCCAATGGATGACCATTGATCATGATAGCCAGACTTAGCTAAGTGCATCCCCCTTTGGGAGCTGTCCTAGGAAACCTTAAATCACCCTGCACTAATGGTCTCTCTGTGGCTGCACCACAGAGATGAACAGAGAAATGGGGCCTCATTTGGGAAGCTCAGAAACACTTAATTCTGCCTTATTATTAAGCCTCGCCGCTACAACTGTATGTCATCGGAAAGTTTCTGCTTTGTGTAAGGATGGTATCAAAAAGTAATCTTAAGTGGTGAGAAAGCTGTGCTCAATGTATTTAAGGGACTTAAAAGTAAAAGGAGATGCTTCATATTGCTTGACTAATTTTAAAAACTAAGTTATAAATGCAGACGCTCCCTCGGTGCCGCGCCGGGTGTAAATATCAAAATATACATTCGTCCCGGGCACAGGCCGAAGAGCGCCCGGCTGGGGTGCGCGGGGAAGAGCAAGACAGGAGTGAAAGGCGGGGTTAAGGAAGGCGTACAGTCTGGGCAGGTATAGATTACACTTTTCTAAAACGTATTTGAAAAATAAAAACGATTACAATCTAATCCTTCCACGTTTGATCCCAAAATCCCAAGAAAAATACATCTAAACGGGTAGAAAGCTATGCTGAAAGTTTATTAAGATACTTAGAAGACAAAGATACTGTATGAATTTATGTTGCATTAGTCTGATTATGATTAAAAAAAAGACATATAATTAAACACGCATTTGCGATTTAAATCAAAACACGATTTAAATCAATATAAATGTTTATATTGTAATGCATACTGTCCAGCCTCCATTTCTCTATAAAAATTTACTCTATTACAAATTTACAATTTGTTGATAATAGAAATGTTAGGTTCTCTAAAGTTTTGTGATAGCTGACCCACCCAGGCAGGAAAAGATCAGCTGCACTGGTAAGATGCGACACCGAAGATATGATTAATAACCTTTTAAATCTGAAGGGAGATCTGAAGGGATCCCCCCCGCCCCTCACACACACAACAGAAGCAGGAAGCAGAAGCAGGGACTGTTGTCAGAAGGGAAGAAGGTGACTATTCATTGTTATCAAAAATGACTTAGAATCGATCATGTTGTGATATTTTGAAATATAAAAGTCAATTGATTGTCCATAATATCGCTATTCTATTTTTTCGAAGAAATGTTTGTTAAAAGAAAAGTGCAGCACCAGCTGGATTTCAAATACCTATTAGAATATGATTTGCACAAAACCCAAAAGAAATACAGTTCAGGACTTTCATGAATCTAGTTAAAGCAATTTTAAAGTGAGCTGACCAATAACTACTGTAAATCTATAGAACAAAAACAAACAGTAAAACTAAAACACAGATCTCTTAGCTTCCTATTGCATGAAGCAGATGACTGAATGACCAAGCCTAACTAGTAGCCAGAACCCCAGTTAACCCTCCGTAACACAAAGTTTAACTACACGACAGGAACTCTTTCGCACTGAGTGAAAATCAAAAATGGATCCATAACTTTACATCATTTTACTATGTTGTGCCAATACCTGCATTTACATTTAGAACTAATGATGTCATAGAACACGGACCAGCATCACAGGAGTTCCAAGTGTCTCCAAGGAGACAACAGAACCTCAGTTGTGTTTAACATACACACTTTGAAACATACTGTAACACTCAGTTAACATGTCTGGTTTAGTTGAAGAATCGGCTAAGGCAAGTTTCAGGGTTTAATGGTGGGATGGTACCTGTGCTTTTTTCCCCCAACCGTTAGAATATGATTCGCACCAAACCCAAAAGAAATACTGCACAGTTCAGGAACTTCATGAACCTAGCAACTGTAAAATAAGCTTACAAACAACTGAATTGAAATGCAAAAAAGTTCAGAGAAAGGCACAAACTATGTTTACTTGGGGTTTACAAAATTAAAGCTAACTCAAATTGTAATGATAAACAATCATGCTGCCAATTTACAGAGAAATATCATGTTTTTGGAATAATTTATTATTTGTTAAATAGGAACCCAGTATAATGGAATCCCTTGCGATCCTGTCTGCAGAGATAAAGGTTAGCATTTTTTTCTCTTTAGCTCTGTCATTCCCAGAAATATAATGAACAGAAATATATTTTGCCAATCTTTTCATAGTAATCCAAACAACTCTGCGTGTATCTGACATTTGTAATATTTATCTACCGCAGTATAACTTTTCTGGCAAGGTGATTGGTATTGTACCTTGAAAGAAAACTGATTGGAAATGTCATGTACTCTATGGTTTCTATTGATGTCAAGTGGCAAATGTTGACTGGTGATGTTATGTGAATCTTAAGAAATGCTCATTTTTCAATTGTGTCTATGTTTCTCAGAATTTGAGACAGAGAGGCCAATCTCTGCAATCCGAGCTGAGGGCATTTCTTGGAATGGAAAGGTAAGAGCAACGTGTTCTTTGATATTCTCTTAAGACTCTTCGCCAGATTTAACGATGAAAAATGTCAATAATAATAACAAACATGATTTGATATAGCGCCTTGAAAGGTGGCTTCTTTACAGAATGACAAAACCAACAACAATAAATAATACACAAGATATGCATGATGACAATACACAGAGGAGACAGTAGATGGTCATTGTCAGTGTATTCTGAAGGTAGTTTTCCAATTTTTTGGAACAGGGGTAAAAGAGGCCACCTCTACTAGAATCTCTGTCCTAACCAAAAGTGTAACAAAGTATAATAATAATAATAATAATAATAATAATAATAAACTTTATAGAGCACCTTTCATACAAATAGTGCTTTGGTACTTTACAAACCAAGCGTAAAAAGAAAATATTAAAATTAAGAGATATACTTTCAGTTGTAAAGGAAAACACAGCAATACAGTAAAGCAACATAAATGTCAATTAAATAAATACATAAAAATTAGGAAAGTCGTAATAAAATAAGAACAATTAAAGAGAACTAAAAAAAGAAACAGAAATAGAAAGAACAAAGAACCACTTTAACTAAAAGCAAAATTAAAAAAATATATTTTCAAATGTTTTTTAAAACAATATTCCGAGCTTGACTGCCTCATAAAAAGTGGTAGTGAGTTTCATCATTTAGAAGCATAAAAACAAAAAGCAGCCTCTCCACTCTTTCTGTATTTCACATGTGGTATTTGCAGTAGGCCAGTACAGTATGTGCAGATCTCAGCTCACGTATACGAACATATGAAGACAGACATTCAGTAAGGTACAGATGTGCTAGGTCATTTAAAGCTTTAAAAACAAGTAAGCGAACTTTCAGATTGATCCTAGATAATACAGGTGACCAGTGAAGGTTTTTCAAAACAGGAATGATATTCTCTTTCTTGTATTTGTTAGGATCTGTGCTACTGCATTTTGAACAAGTAGTAAGGGATTTATTGTTTTCTTGGGAAGCCCACAAAACAGAGCATTACAATCATATCCACATCAATGTGAGCAATGGAGAAGTCAAATTAATGTGTCTAAATATCATCTAGCTCTATCCCAGGGAAGAGGGCTGTTGCCTACACAGATGACAAGACACAAAACGCTCAACTGGGCAAAACACGCATAAGGACTTCAGTCAGGAGGAACAAGGTAAAGTGTTTAAACTTCTTCACCATGGTCATGTACTTTCACTCCAAGCACTGTCATATGAAATAACTGTGGAAACGACCTCCCCAACATTTTGGGTTGTTGCATTTTGCTTCAATGAATTTTAACCTTTTCTTTTAGACATTAAGAGGAAGGACACATTCACCCTTGGTAGAGATTCAGTTGTTCTTTGAGATGTCAAGGTGAGAATTAACCACTTCAGGTATAAGTCAATCCACATGACTGAAAAAGGGGCGATGAACAGGATATGGGGCTTCTTCTAGTTATAAAGTATAATCATCATCATTAAATGATCTAAGAGTACTGAAGTATAAGCTGTGTCCCTGACTGAAAAATTAGTAAACTCATCTTTGTAGAGTGCAGCTACTATATATTCAGTGGCATTTCCTTAAAACAACTGTATTCCCACATTCTGAATATGGAGTGTGATAATGTAGAGAATGTTGGACTTGTAATAACTAATTGAATAATAATAATAATAATCAATGAAAGTGCTTAAAAGTATCAACAAATGCCTTCAAAGTACTTGACGTGTACTTTGCTTTCGAAAGTGAAATATAATTCATGCTTACGTAAGATTTCTCTTGACTTCTCAGGAGTCTACTAACTCCAAGGACAAGTAACATCACACACCATTATTTAAGTGCTGATGTTGGAGCTGCAATACTACTACCAAGACAAAAAATGATACAGGTAACACTGCTCTCAGATTTCTAAGAATTGCTAAAATAGTATGTTTACAGAGCATTCAGTCTCATAAAGAAAATAAGTTGAGAATATGACAAGTTCCTACAGATGCAGCCATTCAAAATGCGCGGGCGATACCGCATTATTTTGCGGTACGCTGTACGCAGTCTACCGCAAGCTACCGGTAAATACCGCGAGTTACCGTAAATTCTCCTATAATACGACAAGCAAAATAATAGTATCCGGAATTTCCGCAAGGTGGAGCTAATAAAGCTCAACCTCTCATGTTTGAGCTGTGGCCATCAAAGTCTTTAACGAAGATATTACTAATAGTATTAATAATGAATGACCTTGGACAAGCTGTAAGTGTAAACTCAAAGTATTGCCCTGGTCAACATTCTTTTTTTCATTGACCATCTTTGTAAAAGTAACACCACAGCATTTCGCAATCACGCATTTGTTTCCAATCATGCAAAGTACAGTGATTCACCATGCCTTTCACATGCTCATAAAAGAGATTGATTTAGGAACATAAACATATTACCGTATGCAAACTGTACTGTATACAGTTTGTATATGTATATTTAATGTCTTAACTGTGCCCGTTTAAGTATTGACTATTCATATCTAATTTTACCACTGAAGGGAAATCTTAGTAGCTGAGCATAAAAAGAATAGGAGCATACTGCAACGCGTGTGAAGGCCATAAACGATATTAATTTTGGAACATAAACATACAGTATATGGCTGGTCTCAGTACTTTAAAGAAAACATACACGAAACATGGTTTCATTATGACCAGAATCTGTCTTGAGATATTTTTAACTTGATTTACAGTATTTGAGAGGTATGTCTTAACACCGATACTACAGTGCTTAAGTACTGCTCACGTATATGTTTCTAGGTTTATATTATGCATTTCATAAGGTCAAATTACTTTTGAGCAACTAATAAGAAGCGCGAAACGGTATGCGTTTTAGTTTCGTTTCGTGCTGGGACCCGTGGATTGATTAGAGATATCAAGTACATACAAGTCATTTTTTAAATGTTGTAGTTCGTCTTGAAAAAATGTTACGAGTACATCATCTATCAACAATTACACAGGTTCTGTTTCCATATTGCGGATTTTGGTTACGTAATATTATTTTCTAGATTTCACGTTGTGAATATATGATTTGGGCAAACAGAGCCGCAAAGAAGTACATTATGGGTTGTTGTTTTTTTTATGCAGTTTTATCTAGAACAAGCGATGCTTAAACCTTTGTCTGATTCTTGTGAAACTATCCACACGACAGTTACAGTACCTAGGAGTTGACTTCAGTGATGTCACTGATGGGATGTTTCTAAAAATCCATCCTCTGTAAAACGTCTTCTCTAGTTGTCCTGCATATGTATTCGCTAATGAAGCTGTGTGTTCTGAGCCTGGATCTCTACATTTCTGTATGAACCAGCTTAGAGGGCTAAAGACAGCTTGTGTTTAAATTGAGTGTAAGGCAATTTATGCTTCTAAAGTCATGGTCAGCATTTATTATTGAACTGTGCTGTAAACTTGTTCTGTGCCAAGTCACATTATTTTATAGCGTTTTTATAGCGTTATCAAATCCGGTGGAGTTTCCTGACTCCCATGTCACATGGTCTGTGATTGAAACTTGTAAAACCGGTTTAATTCTTCACAGCCAGCACTCCGGTTGTAAAGTAGAAGCAGGCGAGATTTCCAGCGAAAAACACCTCCCCCTTCTTCAGCTGTGAGGGTCTTCTGCTCAGAATGAAACGCTAAAATGTAATGTAGGCTCTGAATGGGTTCAATTGTGATTTGGGCTTGATTAAGGTCGCTGCCTTTCATCTAAAACCCTACTTGAATCCTTCTAAACTAAAAATCAGTGTTTGTGAGTTCTAAATAAAGAGGTATCCAGGTAACAGTGAAACGGGCGGACAGTCTGGGGAGATCGCCCGTTTTCCATGTAAATAGTTCCCTGGTTCCGCACCCCTTGGTGTTTCTCTCGCTCTCTCTCGGGTCACCTGATCATTAGCTCGAAAGATTTGAGTGCTTTGTGTATATTCTAATGGTAGTGGGGGCAGGGTGTGTGGGAACAGGTTTGGTTGAAATTGCATTGGAGATCTATGTTCTTCACACCTGAAACATTTTCTCTGAAAGCATTTTCTTCGCAGTTTAACCGATCTTGTTACAGCATGTTACAGTTTACTATTATTAACCATATTAGTTTTAAGTGCTTAATGTAAAATCTTGTAAAAATATATTTTCATTGTTCAAATATACATTAAGTCTGACTATCATATAATAAGTTAAATACAAAACTAAAGAAAAAATAGGGTTAAATATAATTCAAAATATTTTGCTAACAATGTTAACTGTTTATGAATAATAAAATGTATTAGCTAAGGAGTAGGATGGCACAGTTGTTAGTATGTTTTTTGTTTTGTTTCTTTTTCATAAATACAACAGTAGTACCTGATGTCTCAGTGGCTTTCAAAATTAAATTATGCATGCAAACCTGTGAACTAGAAAGATAACTAAGATATCCATCCATTTATAATGGTGGCAAAGTGGTTAGCATTGCTATCTTGCAGCACTGGGGTCCTAGGTTCAATTCCTGCCATCCTGTGTGTGTGGGGTTTACATGTTCTCTCTGGGTTACATGGTTTTTCTCCATATGTGTGATATGACTCCCTCTCGCACTCCAAAACATACTGGTAAGTTAATTGGTTTATGGGAAAACTGGCCCTGGTGTGTGTGTGTTTGTGTCTGTCTGTCCTGTGATGGACTGGCGCTATGTCCAGGGTGTATTCTGCCTTGTGTCCGTTGCTTCCTTAAAATCTAAAATATGATCTCTACTTGCCACTTACAGTACCAACAGTACCAGCTAACTTTAGTAGTGACATTTTCATGGATCTTTTTAACAATAAAATTTACAACATCAGACTTCAGACACAATTAAACAGGCCTCAAAAAAGTCTGGTACAAATATTTTCAGCATGGAATAAACCGTTACTTTAATGGTATAAACCTTAAATGGATTCATATTCTCAATACGATTTGGTGCTCAGTAACATGACTTAGAAAATGACAGAAGACATACGTATCATGCTTATCCTTCTATTTTTCATAATCGTAAACTCCTTAAGGCAGTTACATTTTCTCTGTTCTGACCTGGAGTTACAGAGAAATTTAAATTCTAATAAGAGATTTGTAATGAGGAAAGTCATACCAATCACTCATACAGTACCAGGATTTGCAATTACAATACAAATACTTTCTTTCTGTATGTGTTTATTTTGCAGTTTGAGTCTATGGCATTCCTTTGGGGGTCTATACTCCAAGGCATGACTTTTTTATGTATAAACATCAGTATTTACTGCTATTAATTACTGTACGATTTATAGTTGAAATCTGAGCCTAGATATAAAGTTAGTTATAAAGTTAAAATCTCGACAAAGCAATGTAGGAAATACAGAGAAAATAAATCCTTTCTGACATCTAAAATCAGTTTCGATCAAGGTCTCTAAAACGAACAAGAAAAAGAAGATTTTCGGAGGGCAATTACGCTGTGTTTATATAGAATAAGTGATTTATGAGCAATCTAATTTCTTGTTCGTTTAAAACAGTGAAATGTCAGCTGTAAAAGATCGCACCAGAAACAGCACTCTCTCTGCCTGTCATAGACGTTCAGGAAAGGCTGAATGAAGTCATGTCAAGTACAATAATTCGGAGATCAATAATAACAGTTGTAGGACAGTATATAAGGAGGATAAGGATTTTGAAGTTGACTCGAAATCTGATAGGTAACCAGTGCAAGGACTTGAAAACAGGTGTAATGCATCCCTGATAGGATTCTTGCTGTCATATTCTGAACATATTGAAGATTGCTCAGTGTGGATTTAATTTCCTCAGTGAACAGGATGTGCATTTATTAATTCTAGAAAAAAACTAGATTTCTCTAGTTCTTAGTTTCTCTAGTTCCCTTTAAAATAAACTATTATTCCACAATGCAGAGTATTACATGGCCAGTATTTACACATGATATTTGTGATTTAAAGAAATTAACACAAGCAGCTTTTGGAGATTTAAGTGTTGGCTGAGTTATTGCAGGATAAAAGACTAGAGATGTTGGCAAGAAGAAGATAGTTTGGGGAAAGCTGAGGAATACACTTATAACAAGAACACTTCCTAATGGGGTTAGGCATACTTTTGATGAAGATGATGAAGTTAACAGACTATATGTTTACATAGATACTGAAATAAGGATTGTATTTTAGATTATGTGTAGTTGCTGGCATTGAACTGTGTGTTGGATGCACATGAATTGAAGGAATGGGCAAACATAGCTGATGCGGATCCACAGAGCCAGCATATTAAGATGTTTATAATTAGAGGCAATTTGTTTAAATAACTAGGTATGGATACTGATGTGCAAGAGAGGTGGAAAGGCTGTTTCTTTAAGATATAAAATATTTTAATAAAATAATAAAATATTTTATTCTCAGTGAGATGCTGCCATTTCATAGTGGGTTTCTAACACTGTGTATAGTTCCATCCACACAGTGCCTTTACTTCCATCCATTTCTAATCTCTTTATCCAGTACAGAGGATTTGGAGCCTATCCCAGTAAGCGACGGACACAAGGTAGAATACACCCTGGACATAGCGCCAGTCCATCACAGGACAGACAGACACAAACACACACACACCAAGGCCAGTTTAAATCTAACCTCAGAACCTTTCTTTTCAGAAGACTTAGTGTCTGTATCTGCTTCATTTTCTAATTTTGGTAGCACCTCTAACTGCTTGTCTTTCTTATATGCATTTACTTTGTAATCTGTGGTCCTTTTATCTGTTTTTACATCTACTGTATTGCTTTGAGATGCCACCTTTAATGGTGATATATCAAATAAAGTTTTTTATTATTGTTATAGGGAAACATGATCAGATTGTCCCTGGTTCAGAAAAAAAGATCTAAAGTATACTAGTTTGTCACTCTTCTAATTCCCTTTGCTAAATGACTTTTCATACTAATCTGATCAATCTAACTGCCAGTTTTCTGTGCTTTCTCTATCCTGCTAGATTTGCAATTATTCTGAAAATTTTCATCTTGAAATAACTCATTTCTAAATACCTTTTTCACTGTTAACATCTTGCAGCAACTCTGCGACAAAATATACACTCTGACAGTTCATCCTGCTACCAACATTAAATAGAACAAATCTTAAGATTTCTATATTTATGTCTTTATTTAGTGGTTTCATTAGTGACAAAGGCTAAACTTTCTTGGAAAAATATCTTTTATGTGTTGTGGAAAAAACTGACTTGCTTTAACAAAATATGTTTACAAATCCTTTCACCTGGCATTTTCGTAGTTAGAAATTATGGAACGCTCTGTTAAAAGCAAGGGAGTTTTTATGTCCGTTGCAGTTCTTTTGCAACATGAATATAATTATATCGTTATTAATTTCTTGAGATACGCGATTCCATATTATATTCCCTTTTAATCAAATTCTAAAAGTATCCTTGTTGACTCCGGTATCGTGTTAGTTAAAGACTTCGATGCTTAAAATGTTTAGGGAGAAATGGAATACTGGTGTGTATTTTTTTCTTTAAAGTACCAAGACCAGCCATATACTGTATGTTTATGTTCCAAAATTAATATCGTTTATGGCCTTCACACGCGTTGCAGTATGCTCCTATTCTTTTTATGCTCAGGCACTTAGTAAAAGGAGATGCTTCATATTGCTTGACTAATTTTAAAAACTAAGTTAGAAATGCAGACGCTCCCTCGGTGCGCTGCTCTGGTGCGCCGGCTCTTACACAGTGCCTGTCTGCCGTAAGCGTTACAATATACATACCCAACACTGCTTGTACCCATCTGTCATGCAAATAAAACACCTTGAATTGAATTGAGGGGAGAAGGGGGGGATACTAAAGCCAATACTGGCTCAATGGGCTTTGACGTGCTAATGCGTTGGTTTAACAGTCCGGGTGTGGCAGGCTTCCAATATCAACTCGACTCGATTGGAAGACAATGAACGTATTTTAGCCCTAAATGAATTAATAGCAAACATGGTTTACATAAAATACATTTTTCCAAGAAAGTTTATAATAATACGATCTATAGTTGAAATCTGAGCCTACTTTAAAAATAAAGGAAAAGCATTTTCAGAGAGCAATCACGCTGTGTTTATGTAGAAAAAGCGATTAGGTTTATGAGCAATCTAATTACCTAATCGCTTAAAACGCTATATAAAATAAAGTTTATTTAGAGATGAATGATCAATGTGGTAGTTTAAATAATGTGAGTCAGGAAACTAACACAGCGCCACCAGATTTAATAACGCAATAAAAACGCTATAAAATAATGTGACACAGTACAGCACAGTACAATAATACTGACCATGACTTTAGAAGCATAAATTACCTTACACTCAATTTAAACACAAGCTGTCTTTCTGTATGAACCTCTAAGCTGGTTCATACAGAAAATGTAGAAATGCATTAGCCTGATTATGATTAAAAACACATAATTAAACACGCGTTTGCGATTTAAATCAGAACACGATTTAAATCAATATAAATGTTTATATTGTAACGCATACTGTCCAGCCTCCATTTCTCTATAAAAATTTACTGTTGCACACACACACACAATAGAAGCGGGAACCGCTGTCAGAAGGGAAGATATGTTCAAAATATCGCAAATATCGATCATGTTGCGATATTTTGAAATATAAAAGTCAACTGATTGTCCATAATATCGCTTCCCTATTTTTTCGAAGAAATGTTTGTTAAAATAAAAGTTCAGCACCAGCTGGATTCAAACTCACAACCTACCAGTTGGTAGTCACGCACCTAGACCAGTAGGCTACAAGAGAGCTCGCATGATCAGGCAGGCGAAACAGCCCTACACAGCCCTGCCACAGTACACGGATATAATCATACCGTTATTAAATTCTTTAGATACGCGATTCCATATTATATTCCCTTTTAATCAAATTCTAAAAGTATGCTTGTTGACTCCGGTATCACGTTAGTTAAAGACTTCGAAGCTTCCAATGTTTAGGGAGAAATGGAATACCGGTGTGTATTTTTTTCTTTAAAGTACCAAGACCAGCTATATACTGTATGTTTACGTTCCAAAATTAATATTGTTTATGGCATTCACACGCGTTACAGTATGCTCCTATTCTTTTTATGCTCAGCTACTAAGATTTCCCTTCAGTGGTAAAATTCAATATCTACAACGGGCACAGTAAAGACGTTTACAGTAAGTCTTTCTACGACAGACCAACGGACCACGAGTGCCCCTGTCGGTCAACCAATCATGCACCGCGGTATCCCGTGTCATCATACCTGCGGTATCTGTACCGCGGTGTCTGTGCCGCGCACTTTGAATGGCTGCATCTGTACCATCTCAAACACTGCCAATCTAGAATAAAAAGGAAGTACTTGCACGCCTACTGTAATCAAACTCAAACCAGAACATATCAGTGCATGACAATGAAATGTAGTCACAATATTTCCTCTACCCATTCAAGTCCCAAAAAGGACCGAGGAACTTACCGGAGGCGATCCCTGGATTTCAAACAGAGCACAATGTAGCCAATTTAGGGGAGAAGATCACAGAGAGCTCTTCTCAGATTGCTCAGAGTCAGCCCCAGGACCCTGTCCTGACTGAAGGAGACAAAGTGGTCAAACAGGTAGGTAGAAATGAGCAAGGAACAGAGGGTATGGTTATTCTTGCATTGTTTTGTTCGTCTGTCAAAGAAAAGAGTGCTTCTGAGTTTTGTCAATGTTCATCTTTATTTTAGGAGAAGAAGAAACGGTGGTATCACACTTTGCTCAAGTGTATGATACCATGTGTGTACAGCAGACATCACCAAAGGAACAGGAGACACCTGAGTAGAGAACAAGAATATGAAAAGACTGATGGAAAAAAAGCACCAGGAGAAATCCACTGAATATGCACAATCTCGTACAGTATTTCAATGAAAAGTTTCACTGTTGTTTTTAGTGTGGTCGTATTGCATACATTTAAAACAATGTGTCTTGTTTAATTAACTATTTCATTTCCTTTAGTAAAAAGTGTTGTTTACTGTAGTCCTAGCATGAATGCAATTGTTAGAAAAAACTTGAATGTAAAACTGAATGTTTCATACAATATGGGTTTTTGTTAACCCACACACCTAAGTGAAATGTTTGATTACGTTTACAAGACATAACACATACTTCAGTTGAGTGTGAAAGGGAACAACAGAGAAAATCACAAACAAAACATTTTTGAAGGACTTTAGAAATGAAAAAAATAAAGAATTTTTCAACAAGATGTCTGTCTATAGCGAGTTTCATTTGAGATAGTCTTTTCTTAGAAGTGCAAGAGTGGTATTCCCTACAACTTATTCCCCAATTTTATCATTCTCAGAAATTAGGAGACGGAAACCACACCTACTGTAATATTAGACCTTGTAACAAGGGAACTAGGTTTCAGTGGCTTAAAAGGTGCATAAAGAGGCTCATGTATAATGACCTCCAGTGTCCCACAGGTTTCCCAAATCATTTCTTCAAGTATGGAAAAAGAGGAAATAAAGTGTCTACAGAAAGCGTATACCCCCTTGAACTTTGTTCAGTTTGTTGCGCCAGTGCCTGAGTTTCATGCACTTAAATGAGGACTTCGTTCTCACACCACATATTTTATACCACTTTTAATGGGAAAAAATGAAACCTTAGAATTGTATACATTTTCACCCACGTGTTCATATTTGGTAGAAGCCCTTTTCACAGCAATTTTAGCTGTGAGTCTGTTGGTATAGGGCTCCACCACCTCTGCACCCCCAAGATTTGACAATATTTGAGAATTTGAGAAGTCTGTCTGGTTTAGCTGAAGAATCAGCTAAGGTAAGTTTCAGCGTTTCATTTGGTTGTGTATACCTTTTACTTTTTAACTTTTTTTTGGAATATAGTAAACTTAATTGTTATGATATACTCTTTTTCAAATACCTATTAGAATATGATTTGCACAAAACCCAAAAGAAATACAGTTCAGGACTTTCATGAATCTAGTTAAAGCAATTTTAAAGTGAGCTGACCAATAACTATTCTAAATCTATAGAACAAAAACAAACAGTAAAACTAAAACACAGATCTCTTAGCTTCCTATTGCATGAAGCAGATGACTGAATGACCAAGCCTAACTAGTAGCCAGAACCCCAGTTAACCCTCCGTAACACAAAGTTTAACTACACGACAGGAACTCTTTCGCACTGAGTGAAAATCAAAAATGGATCCATAACTTTACATCATTTTACTATGTTGTGCCAATACCTGCATTTACATTTAGAACTAATGATGTCATAGAACACGGACCAGCATCACAGGAGTTCCAAGTGTCTCCAAGGAGACAACAGAACCTCAGTTGTGTTTAACATACACACTTTGAAACATACTGTAACACTCAGTTAACATGTCTGGTTTAGTTGAAGAATCGGCTAAGGCAAGTTTCAGGGTTTAATGGTGGGATGGTACCTGTGCTTTTTTCCCCCAACCGTTAGAATATGATTCGCACCAAACCCAAAAGAAATACTGCACAGTTCAGGAACTTCATGAACCTAGCAACTGTAAAATAAGCTTACAAACAACTGAATTGAAATGCAAAAAAGTTCAGAGAAAGGCACAAACTATGTTTACTTGGGGTTTACAAAATTAAAGCTAACTCAAATTGTAATGATAAACAATCATGCTGCCAATTTACAGAGAAATATCATGTTTTTGGAATAATGTATTATTTGTTATATAGGAACCCAGTATAATGGAATCCCTTGCGATCCTGTCTGCAGAGATAAAGGTTAGCATTTTTTTCTCTTTAGCTCTGTCATTCCCAGAAATATAATGAACAGAAATATATTTTGCCAATCTTTTCATAGTAATCCAAACAACTCTGCGTGTATCTGACATTTGTAATATTTATCTACCGCAGTATAACTTTTCTGGCAAGGTGATTGGTATTGTACCTTGAAAGAAAACTGATTGGAAATGTCATGTACTCTATGGTTTCTATTGATGTCAAGTGGCAAATGTTGACTGGTGATGTTATGTGAATCTTAAGAAATGCTCATTTTTCAATCGTGTCTATGTTTCTCAGAATTTGAGACAGAGAGGCCAATCTCTGCAATCCGAGCTGAGGGCATTTCTTGGAATGGAAAGGTAAGAGCAACGTGTTCTTTGATATTCTCTTAAGACTCTTCGCCAGATTTAACGATGAAGTGATATTGTATTAAGAGGCCTTTGGTGTAGGCTAAGCAGCCATAGGTTTGAAAATATTACTGCAGCCTGACTGCTTCAATTTCAGCTATGTAGTAGAGAACATTCCAAACAGAAGCCGGCCTACCTTCTTTTCTTTGTACCTGATAAAGATGAGGATGGCTTTAAAGATACAGCTAAACTTTTGCAGAACCATTTAAGGACATTGTTACTGTTTGTTGTAGAAGCCAAAACTATGAGAATCTCAAAATCTAAAAATCTCATGGCGTCAGAATGTACAACTTTAAAAAAAAGTAAATAATAATAATAAACATTAATTAATATAGCGCCTTGAAAGGTGGCTTTACAGAATGACAAAACCAACAACAATAAATAATACACAAGATATGCATGATGACAATACACAGTTACAGTAGAGGAGACAGTAGATGGTGGTACTAAATCAAGTGGGAGCAGAAGGATAAAGAACGTGTGAGTTTCCCGAAAACGATTAATCTTAGAGACTAACGAGCAAATTTACGATGTACGTATGTAACGTACTAGCTACTTTTTTGTGCGTTTCCCCAAACCCCTCTTAATCGGTCATTTCACGAGCGAGTATAAAGTACTTCTTTGTTAACCCCGCCCCTGAAGTCGCTCAGCAAAAAGCATCACAAGTCGATTGAAAAACAATCGATTGACAATTCTTTCATTATATGGTGTCGGTTTTGGTCCTTCAGTGGGATGAAATAAAGTTGTGAAAAGGAATATGAAGTCAACTTGACATCCATTTAAGCGAAAGCATATAGATAGGCACAAAATGGAACCCTTATTGTTTCTAAGAGAAAAGAAATGACTGACATGCCGTAAAAGGAAACCAAGATTAACTGCGTGGACAGTGTATGCGTCCCGCACGACGTCTTTGATTTAAAGCAATATTTTTTGGCGCGCTGCCATTGTTAAGAATCACAGTGTTTCATGAGAAAAAACTGTTATTTATAGTTATTGGGTGTATTGGAACTCAATGGAAAAATTAACTACTAAGCTTGGCATGTGTCACTCAACAAATTCAGGACCTATAATCAAATTTCAAAACAAGTAGGTCTAAGCTTTACCGTCAACAATCACGACAGAACATAAAACGGTATTGGAACTTTAAATATTGTATCGACCGCGGGTTTCGGTACGGAATGGAGCAGGCGTGGGACTCAGGGAATGGGGCTGAACAACACATTTATTAACTCGAATCGGGAAAGGTACACACACAGGGACAGGGGTTCCAGCGCTGCACCTACACACACACACACACACACACACACACACACACACACACACACACACACGAAGGGAAGAGACTGTATCCCAGCCTCCCTCCGGCTATACAGTCCGGTAGTCCTCAGGTGCTGTTCTCAGCCCGCCTTGCGTGCGCATGGCTAAAGCGCCCTGCGTGGCGCTACATTAGAAATACATGTCAGGCCCAATGATTTCACTTCAATAATGCATTGCTGCATTTCATCCTGAAAATAATATCATCTAGTCAAGTATAAAACTGAGCCTTTCTTTTCAATTAAGTGTATTCTAACGGATTGGGGTTCTCTTGGCATGTGCCCTGGCAGCTCCCAAACAAATACAAGTAGAGGAGAAATTACAGATAAAAGAAAGAAAACATAAAAAGAACAAAAAACAATTAACTGCCAGCGGTAATGAGGTAAATATTTATGTAACCAAGTTATATTTTTACATATATCAATGTTTTCCTTGCTTTGGCATTTTTCACGTTCTTTATGGAATTTAATACAATCTAAACCCCACCTCAAAAGTACTAAAAGAGGGAGTATTATTAAACATTTGACTTAGGAATATGAAATATACCCAAGACGACTAATAAATTCATCACTGTATAAATAAATGTTCTTTTTTCGAATTTCCTCTTACATAGTACAACAAAATATCAAAATCCATCATATAAACTCGGAGTATCCTCTATTTCCAGAGGACTCCCATGCCGTGCAGTGACTGTGCTCTGTCTGGCGATCTCTGGCGCTCAGGGTGGGCAGGAGGCGGCCAGTTTAAGAAGCACTTAGTGATGAACGAGCGGGTCGGGGAGCACGTAGATGACAAAGGATTTAACGTGCTACTTCAGTTCCGATGGGTTTTGGGAAAGACTCGTCAATTAACGATCGATCTCAAGAGCGAGTTTACGGTGTTCTTAGCGCTACGATGCTTTCGGGAAACAGAATAATAATATCTAGAAGGATATACCATATATAAAAATATAAAGAATGATATATGATATATAACAGTAATAGATTACATATATAAATGTAATTATATAATATTATATATTATTAACACCATACCCACCATCTATGTACATTCACATGACCACACACATCAGATCAATATCAAATCAATCACAATGATTAGAATGCGCGCAGAAATCGCCCCTTTCTCTCCCCATCTTTCAGCACATTATACGTCCTCTCCGCGATACAAGCCGATATCCGTTATCTTACTCTACAATGCACCTTTTCCCGTGTTGTACGTTAACATTTGGTTGATAAAATCGACACACCTACAATATTAAATAAGAAAGAAAACAATTATAAGACAACGGCTGACAGAGCCTCTAGATCAGAAACCCG
This sequence comes from Atractosteus spatula, assembly GCF_055471065.1. NCBI lineage: Eukaryota > Metazoa > Chordata > Actinopteri > Semionotiformes > Lepisosteidae > Atractosteus > Atractosteus spatula. Next base: position 30,085,208 of record NC_142712.1, read on the forward strand.
TTGGCGGCACACGCGCTGAATGTCTCTCTCTCTCCTGCTCAGCAAAACACAACATGTGGGTCAACACCGTGTGAGGCATTAAACACCACCTTCCTGCATCACCGCGATTCATCTGGCACACAACTGTACTATTTACAGAAATAATATATATAATGTCGCCACACGAATCTGTAATAAAAATAAAATAAAAAATGCCGCTGGCACGCTCACCTGCAGGAGCACGTGTCGCCCCACACTCGCTCCACTCCGGCACGTGGTCATCTCGCCACAGGCCCTCAGACCAGACACCCCGACTCTCCCCTCCAGCAAGAGACCATCAGGGCAGCACAGCGCGCCACTACATCACACCGCGCTCGTCAGCAGTTCAAACAGAAAATAAACGGATTCAAGTCAAGTGGCAGGAGCTCGCTGAAGAGAGACAGTGATGGCGTCTCACCCGCCTGGCGGCCACAGCGCGTCTGAGGGCTCCCCAGAGAAACGAGCCGCCTGTGACCCCAGGGGCACCTTCACTGGCGCCCCGCCACCAACACACCCCAAGGGCTGTCGCACAGCCACCTCCATACAGAAAAACGGAACTAATTTGGGGGAAGTTCACAAAAATAAAATAATAAAATAAAAGATGACATCATACAACCACGGCTCAACACACCTGGCTACACGTGTAAGAACGTGTAGTACTTGAAGTGCGGCTCTCAGCAGAAATATAATAATAATAATAAAAAACTTTATTTATAGAGCACCTTTCATACAAATAGCAGCGCAAAGTGCTTTACAAACCAAGCGTAAAAATAAAATATTAAAATTAAGAGACTTTCAGTTGTAAAGGAAAACACAGCAATACAGCAAAGCAACAGAAATGTCAATTAAATAAATAAATACAAATGAGGAAACTCGTAATAAAATAAGAAAAAGAAAAGAGAACTAATCAGCCTCTTACTCCAGATCGTGGTCACCGACGACCACGCCAGTCTCCCCTTTTCTGGAAAAACCTGCCTCAAAAGTACCATCTCACTTCATTATTTTATATCACCAAAACCACAAAACCTTGACACAAAACCTTTTATTAATCAAAAAGTGTCAAAATTGTTTTTCACAAAACCACTTTTGGAAATTGCATGAGAAGGTCCATAAGGCCACACGTGTGCTCTCCTCAAAACGGTCACACACGTCAGCGGTGGAAATCAAGATCTACCTTTGATTCCTTTGTCATTTTTCATCGTTTCTTACCAACAAAACCATGTTATCAATCGAAAAGGGACAACCGGAGCTTTAAAAAAACGTGTTTTTAAAAAAACCCAAGACAATCAATCACAAAGTCACTTTTTATCTGATGATGCACTTCCAAACTTCCAATATACATTGATAATGCAATCAAAACCAGCAAAAAATATATATACCCCATGTTTTTACCTTATTCTGAAGCATAACATATATCCACAGCAGCTCAGACCTGGAGGCTATTGAACGTCATTGACTTTGTACTAAATGTCTAAAACAAGAGCGCCAAAAACAAGGCGATCTGATTGTTAAAAAGCGCCGTCATTCATTGTATTTTCAGCCATTCAGAGCCCTTTTATTAAAAAGCATTTTATTAAAAACGCATTTGCGTTTGTCTGGTATTTACTTTGGTCCCTTTTAACTGTTTTTCCATTTACTGTATTGCTTTGAGATGCCACTTTTAAAGGTGATATGTAAAATAAAGTTTTTTATTATTGTTATAGAGAAACATGATCAGATTTTCCCTGGTTCAGATCTAAAGATCTAAAGTGCTACACCTTACTTTCTTAATTCGATGTATTTAAAGCAGTGAACTACTGTAGGTGTAACATAACATTCAGAAATACAATCGAGAATAATTTTGTGGTGTTTGTTTAGATGAAACGTTCCTAAAACGTATAACGTAACACAATTAAAGACGATTAAAATCTGTAATCTTTCCACTTGTACTGTATGTCATCGGAAAATACAAGACGTTTCTGCTTTGTGTAAGGATGGTATCAAAAAGTAATCTTAAGTGGTGAGAAAGCTGTGCTTAATGTTTTTAAGGGACTTAAAAGTAAAAGGAGATGCTTCATATTGCTTGACTAATTTTAAAAACTAAGTTATAAATGCAGACGCTCCCTCGGTGCCGCGCCGGGTGTAAATATCAAAATATACATTCATCCCGGGCACAGGCCGAAGAGCGCCCGGCTGGGGTGCGCGGGGAAGAGCAGGACAGGAATGAAAGTGGTCAGGGCGGGGTTTAGGAAGGCGTACAGTCTGGGCAGGTATAGATTACACTTTTCTAAAACGTATTTGAAAAATAAAAACGATTACAATCTAATCCTTCCACGTTTGATCCCAAAATCCCACGAAAAATACATCTAAACGGGTAGAAAGCTATGCTGAAAGTTTATTAAGATACTTAGAAGACAAAGATACTGTATGAATTTATGTTGCATTAGTCTGATTATGATTAAAAAAACACATATAATTAAACACGCGTTTGCGATTTAAATCAAAACACGATTTAAATCAATATAAATGTTTATATTGTAACGCATACTGTCCAGCCTCCATTTCTCTATAAAAATTTACTCTATTACAAATTTACAATTTGTTGATAATAGAAATGTTAGGTTCT